>NC_138316.1:43552500-43617500 GCF_965601325.2 Salmo salar
AAAAAGTAGGCTGGCTACACAGAAAAAAGTACTGGAGAAAAGTAGCTACACATCAGTCAGAGCGCTGTCTGTTGATAGAATGCCTGTTTCTGAGTTCTCATCCTAGTGGAGAA
This sequence comes from Salmo salar, assembly GCF_965601325.2. Lineage (NCBI taxonomy): Eukaryota > Metazoa > Chordata > Actinopteri > Salmoniformes > Salmonidae > Salmo > Salmo salar. The sequence continues at coordinate 43,552,614 of NC_138316.1, forward strand.
GCGCAACAGAAGGAGATAACTCGCTAGTTATCTAAGTAAGTTGCTGACTTAATAAGGTGATAGGGGCATCATATTGTGTTAGCTTTCTGCTGTGTTTGAGAAGTCAAAGTCCTTTGGATGAGTTATCTTGATTTTCTTGTGTTTTTTTCTCCTCTTGGTTCTTGGCCCGTCTGCTCCTCCCCCATCTTCTCTGAGCAGAGCAGGCAGGCCTGTTGTCCTAGTGTAAACACACTGTTCCAGAGCCAATACTGTTCCTCCTTCTGTTACACTGTTACCCCCATATACCCCTGCCAATTTACCGCAGCAGGGGGAAGATTTTGCGGGAAATTTGACATTGAAGGTTACTTGTGGGATCAGTGCCAAAGATAGTTTTAGACCTGCTCCTAATGATTAAACGCCAGCATGTCTAAGGTGTGGTATTGAACGCACCCTCCTTCATGTCACCTCACTCAACCGAAAGAACAGAACACCAACAGCTGTCTGGCAAACTTTCAGAACCTCAGACCCGTCACAGTTATTCTCTGTGATTTGTGAAGAGCTGTGAACAAACTAATATGCCAGGGCTCCACATCTGTATGCGTTGATTAGATCTGACAGACCCAAACGCAGTGGAAAAGAATCAGGCAGCAAAACATTCACAAAGCACAAATCAATAGGAGTGAATCGAAACGAGCAAACAACTTGTTCTCATTGAAGAGAAACAATGTTGCTAAAAGGCCTCGGAGGGATGGACTGTCAAAACTCTCTAAAAAGAAAAAGTGTCAAACTTTACCAGAGGCGAAAATGTTAAGTAAAATAAAGTCACTTCAAATGCTTTCTGAGCCTGAAGAGAAACAGCGACCTACCTCAGCTTACTACCTCAGCTTACTACCTCAGCTTACTACCTCAGCTTACTACCTCAGCTTACTACCTCAGCTTACTACCTCAGCTTACTACCTCAGCTTACTACCTCAAACTCAAAAGGGCAAGGTGTGGAATGTGGATGGCTCCCGAGTGGCACAGTGGTCTAAGGCACTGCATCTCAGGCATCACTACAGACACCCTGGTTCGAATCCAGGCTGTATCACAACCGGCCGTGATTGGGAGTCCCATAGGGCGGCACACAATCAGTCCAGCGTCGTTCGGGTTTGGTCGGTGTAGGCCATCACTGTAAATAAGAATTTGTTCTTAACTGACTTGCCCAGTTAAATAAAGATGAAAAAATAAGATTATAATAATCTAAATATACAGCCAGATGTGGTACAGTATTATCAATGCAGAACTAGGGCCTGTTTTCAGTGTCAGGAGAAGTGTTGAAAATAAAATGGCACATGCTCTGAATACAAAAGGTGTACTGTGAAATGCTTACTTACAAGCACTTAAACAACAATGCAGTTCAAGAAATAGAGGCTACATACATGGGGTACCGGTACTGAGATAATGTGCAGGGGTACAGGTTAGTTGAGGTCATTTGTAAAGTGACTATGCATAGATATTAAACAGCTAGTAGAAAAGGGGTGGGGGGGTATTTGAGTGCAGATCGTTGACAGTAAGTAGCTTTCTGTAGGTTGTGTTCGATAAGGGGCAAATAAGTCTGGCAGCCTCAACAGAAAGTATAGACCAGCACTCAGGAGCAATCTCTCTACATACAAGATCATTTCTGTCAAATGGAGTGTAAAAAAGAGCTTACCTTTGCCCTACAGACCTGAAACTAATCCCCAGGATCTTATTCGGAAGACAGAAAAAACAAAGGAATGTGTAGAAAAATACATTGATCTGGATTAGATTCAGCTATTGTTCCAAAAGGCCTCATGCTGACTCACTCACACAGCTGTTAGACCACTTGAAACATTTCACTGTTTCAGCACAATCATCCTCATGGGTTTTGGAGAAAGCAGCCATTACAACACAACTGTATTAGTGTGTAGGCTGTGCTGGGCTGTGGGCCGTGCTTCTTTTTGTGTTCTGTAGTCAGTTACAACAACTGTACTTCTCATAATAACAATATGATGAGGGTGTGGGGAGAGTTCCCTGTTACACCCATAGAGAAGCTGGCTCACAAGACTAATGCTGTCAGTTCAGTAGGGACATGCTAGTCCATTTTGTAGGTTACAGGCAGTATCACCTCATGCTTCACACAGACAAATCAAAGTTTATTTGTCACGTGCGCTGAATACAACCTTACAGTGAAATAAATGCATACGTACAAGCATAGAGTTCAAAACCAATTTTATTTTGGTATCTTTTCTGTATGACTTCATAAATATCAATCAATTCCAAATGGACCTCCTGCCCCCATGAACGTGTGTAGGTCTAAAAGGATTGATTAAGGGTAACTATGGTATCAAATGAATCAATCAGGAAGCTCAGGTCAACAGGTCAGCTTCCCTGTGGCTCAGTTGGTAGAGCATGGTGTTTGCAACGCCAGCATGGGTTCGATTCCCACGGGGGGCCAGTGCAACAAAAAAAAATGCATGAAATGAAATCTATGCATTCACTACTGTAAGTCACTCTGGATGAGAGCATCTGCTAAATGACTAAAATGTAAATATGAGGAGTCTAGAAGTAATTTTTATTTTATTTAACTAGGCAAGTCAGTTAAGAACAAATTCTTTTTTACAATGAAGGCCTAGGAACAGTGGGTTAACTGCCTTGTTCAGGGGCAGAACGACAGATTTTTACCTTGTCAGCTCGGGGATTCGAACTTGCAACCTTGCGGTTACTAGTCCAACACTCTAACCACTAGGCTACCTGCCACCCCGGGCCTTGGAGTTGGACAGATAACGGTGATCTGTAATGTGTAAATACTTATCTCTTTACAGATAATTTCTTGGGGCACATTTTGTAATTCCAGGCATATGCACAGGTTCATCCTGCAACTATCTCTCCCCCCCCGCCCCCATCTCAATTCTAGGTCACTTTAGCCCCTGCAAGCACAACGGTATGCAACATGGCAAACATAAAATGATCAGTCAAATGTTAATCGTGTTTTCTAGAAACGATGGGTGGCCGTCTACGCTATTTGAAGGTTCTTTATATCCAATAGTGTCTGTTACAGGTCTGGAGGTTTCAAAATAAGAATACGAGGAATCCTGTTTTCTAGACATGATACCTGCTGCCTTTTAAATCAGTGTGCACAGGGGAAATTAATGCTTTTCTCAAGTTATGTTTATTATTTTAGTTTTTTTACTAGGCTAAACGTTGGCCTGCAGCTCATCACCATGACCTGTGCGTTTCTCGTCTCTGCATACGTGTGAGACTGGTCCACTGTGATTTAAATTGAATGGAATTCCTGAATTCCTTTTCTCGGGACTGGGCCAAAAACATGGACAATAAACAGCTCTTGGCTTTGTGCCTTTCTCATGTTAATTAGCCTACTGTGGGGAGAAGGGGCTGTCGCTGCCAAACATCCACACAACTCTTGCTGAACTGAGTAGAATCCTAATACTACTACCCTGCAGGCTGTGTAGGATATAGCAGTTATAGCCTAAGGGATACTTCACTCATGTAACATACAGGTCACTTCCAGACATAAATAGTGGGCCTACTGGCCTAACCTGTACAACAACAACTAAATATTATAGGTATAGAGTCAACATTAGGCTACTATATAGCACTGGTTTGTTTGTGTGTATATATATATATATATATATATATATATATATATATACACATACATATATATAGAAATAACACATACATACATTTTAGAGTGCACCCATAGGCAGATATGACACCCGTGTGGAATTGTGTAGCTCTAGAACATGTAAAGGCACGACAGTCCCCTGACAGATATTCTAATGTTGCCTGTGAAAGGTTCTCGCACTCTACAGTCGGTGCCATCTAAATCTTGCAGTTGTCTCAACTTGCCTGTCTATAATAGGCGTCTACAAGACAACGACAAAATATGACGCAATAAAACAATATATGCGGTTAGAGGACATTGATCGATTTTGCTGAGGCTCAATGGCTCTGAAGGGCCGACTGATAGAGCTTCTAAACAAGGCTAACTTTGTTGCACAGATTTACACACGACACGATGCCCTCCATAGGGAGAACAGTTGGCGTTATTGGGCGCTCGTGTCGTGGGTGTATGTTCCAACATCCTTTCTCAAATCCCCACTCCCTTGCCCACGAACAGTTGGATAAACGAGCATTCTTCAATTGGCAACTTTTGTTTTAAGCGTTTGTCAATAAGACAATGATTAACAACATGATTATGACAAACGGGCTTGATGTAACCAAACCCCGATTAGCTTGGGTTGGTAGGCTTTTGTTTGGGAAGCTTGAAACTTTAACGGGAAAACTTGGTTGATATCATTTGAATCCGATATATCAGGCTACACTGAACTTTACTAAAAATGAAAGTGTAATTCACAAAAAGTTCTGATTCAACTTACTGTGAGCGTAACTTCATGCTTTTTCAGTCGGTACTTGAGACTCTTCATTGCTGCTGTTTACCTGGTGATGTTGAAGTTGTAAATCTTATTATTCAACATTTATAATTGAAGATGTTGACAAACGTTTCATTTCTAAACGAAACAACTTTTTCTCCGCTGAGTACCGTACGACTTTCACCTGACGCAAACCAACTAGAGCTGCTAAATTGACAACCAAATAAACCAATGAGAATACAATGTGTCCCGTACCCTTTGGGTTGTAACCAATGCGTTGTAAGTGAAGGAGGGACTTCCTTGTTAGCTAGGCAGCCGTACTCTAGGAGCTGATGGGAAAACCCACAGGACAACCTAAAATCTGTGGTGATGTGACGTCAGGTTTACCTGGCTGAAAGAGGGAAATGGCGGGACGTGCAGGCCGAGCTTTGCCTTTCCGAACCTGGCTTGCCTACAGAAATTCAGAAATAGATTATTAGATTTATGATTCACACTAGAGCTCATATATCCCACACACATATTCATTCCCAAAAACATTCCTAGGTATACTTGTTTTTTTGTAATACTGGAACATTACAAATATGAAAATTACAAAATGATGACTATGGGCTCTGTTTTTATACATTACTTAATACATGACTGAATACATTACTGAATGCCTGACTGAATGCATGACTGAATTCATACTAAACAAGTGTGCTCATGGAACTGCATTAGACACCATGAGAAACTATGATCTCATTTATACATTTACTATAACTAATATAATGCGTTCAGTTGTACAACTGACTAGGTACCCCCCTTTCCTTTTTTTGTCCTTAATATTGTACAGACCTTAAGCCAACACCTAGCAACCAAGTCAAGAGGTTCAGACCTCTGAGCGTAACGGTTAAGGTGTTGGCTTGACAGTCGCTCGACCAGGGTTTAAGTCTACCCCCCGGATTTGATACATTGGTGTCATAAGTGGGATGGCACCCATGAGGCCATGGAATAGGTGTGTACATGTGAAGGACATTTTCTCTCTCCCGAAGGAAGGGGGTGATGTAGCAACCTTAACCCAACACCTAGCGACTTCATCAAGGGGTTCCAACCTCTCGTTTTTGTTATGGTGTTGACTTGACAGTCGCTGGACCGGGGTTTGAGTACTCATGGATTATACACATTATACACTGAGTGTACAAAACATTAGGAACACCTGCTCTTTCCATGATATAGACTGACAAGGTGATATCTATGATCCCTTATTGATGTAACTTGTTAAATCTACTTCAATCAGTGTAGATGAAGGGGAGGAGACTGGTTAAAGAAGGATTCTTAAGCCTTGAGACAATTGAGCATGGATTGTGTATGTGTACCATTCAGAGGGTGAACGGGCAAAACAAACTATTTAAGTGCCTTTGAACAGGGTATGGTGTTGGTGCCAGGTCCACCAGTTTGAGTGTGTCAAGAACTGCAACGCTGCTGGGTTTTTCACACCCAACAGTTTCCCGTGTATCAAAAATGGTTCACCATCCAAAGGCCATCTAGCCAACTTGACACAACTGTAAGAAGCATTGGAGTCAACATGGGCCAGCATCCTCGTGGAATGCTTTCGACACCTTGTCCATGCCCCGACAAATTCTGAGGGCCAAAGAGGTGCAACACAACATTACGAAAGTCTTCCTAACATTTGGTATACTCAGTGTGAATAGGCTAATGCATATTTTCAGGGTTAATGTATGTTAGGAGAGGAATTTGCTAAACAGTTCTAGATTTGAAAACTGAACTGGTTGGGCAGGAGGAGGTACAATACTACACAAAGTCTCATCAAAATTGTCCTAAAAAAACATATTGGAATGTTGCCTAGTAATGTACGCTGTCAATGTGGAATCAATTAAGCAGACAGTTATTTTCTGTGGGATGGCTCAACTCAACCAAGTCTAAAAAGAGAAAGATTGCCCCCTTCTGGGCAATTATTTTCCCAATTTAAAATAATTGCCTGGTTATTGATAACAACATAAGACATAACATAGTTCTAATCTGCGCTGTAATTGAAACTGTAGGCATCAGCACACTTGCTTGTTTACTTTTTGCTCAAGAAGAGGAAATAGTTACATATTTCATGGAAACAAGAAAAAGTATATAGTTTATGAATCATTTTCAGAGTGAGATTCATCTTTTTTGTTGGAATAATAAATACAACTTTTAAAGTCCTAGCTCCCACCTCTTACCTTAAACTACCTCCCAAAGAATGTCTAGCTCTGACACGCCCAATACAAAGGCTCTGTATACTGTCTTTCATTCAAGTGAAATTCCACAGGTCGACTCAGAGTGTATGTACAGTATGTTGCAGTGGAGGCTGCTGAGGGGAGGACGGCTCATTATAATGGCTGGAACAGAGCGAATGGAATGACAAACACATGGGTTTGATTTGATATCCTTCCACTTATTGCACTCCAGCCATTACCACGAGCCCGTCCTCCCCAATTAAGGCGCCACCAACCTCCTGTGGTATATCGACTGGATGCTTTTTTTTTTTTACTATAGCTCTCAAAGTCTCCATAGCAACAGCGTTGCCATGGATTCCCCGTAGTACTGCATTGCTGGCAACGCTGTGTCCTGCACCTGTGTGATTGAAGCCAGAGAAAACTCCTCTTCCACTGAAGAGCCTTTGTATTGTCGAGATGTTATACAAGGTCAACAGGCATCGCTGCCTGTCAATAGCAGAGCTGACCATTAATGGTCATTGGTTCCTGCTAGCACCCAACAACAACATTATGTCCATGGCACACTGTACAGCGAAGACTGGATATATTAGCCACTGCTTCTACAAAGGTAGATTTTGTTAGCCTGACTACTCAAACTACACAGAACAAAATTATAAATGCACCATGTAAAGTGTTGGTCCCATGTTTCATGAGCTGAAATAAAAGATCCCAGAAATGTTACATACACACAAAAAGCTTATTTCTCTCAAATGTTGTGCACAAATTTGTTTATATCCCTGTTTGTGAGCATTTCTCCTTTGCCAAGATAATCCATCCACCTGACAGGTGTGGCATATCAACAAAGTTATTAAACAGCATGATAATTACACAGGTGCACCTTGTGCTGGGGACAATAAAAGGTCAATCTAAAATGTGAAGTTTTGTCACACAACACAATGCCACAGATGTCTCAAGTTTTTATAGAGCAAGCAATTGTAATGCTGACTGCAGGAATGTCCACCAGAGACTTCAGTGGACAAATGCTCACCTTCGATGGCCACTGGCACTCGGGAGAAGTGTGCTCTTCACGGATTAATCCCGATTTCAACTGTGCCGGGCAGATGACAGGCGTCATGTGGGTGAGCGGTTATCTGATGTCAACGTTGTGAACAGAGTGCCCCATTGTGGCGATGGGGTTATGGTATGGGCAGGCAAAAGCTCTAAAAACAAACACAAATGCATTTTATCGATGGCAATTTGAATGCACAGAGATACCGGGACGAGATCCTGAGGCCCATCACCGTGCCATTCATCCGCTTCCATCCCCTCATGTTTCAGCATGATAATGCATAGCCCCATGTAGCAAGGATCTGTCCACAATTCCCTGAAGCTGAAAGTGTCCCAGTTCTTCCATGGCCTGCATACTCACCTGACATGTCACGCATTGAGCACGTTTGGGATGCTCTGGATCGACGTGTACACCAGTTCTCGCCAATATCCAAAACGTCGCACAGCCATTGAAAAGGAGCGGGACAACATTCCACAATCAACAGCCTGATCAACTCTATGTGAAGGAGATGTATTGCGCTGCATGAGGTAAATGATGGTCACACATGATACTGTCTGGTTTTCTGATCCACGCCCCTACTTTTTTTTAAGGTATCTGTGACCAACAGATGCATATCTGTATTCCCAGTCATGTGAAAAGCATAGATTAGGGCCTAATGAATGTATTTCAATTGACTGATTTCCTTATATGAACTTCGAAATTGTTGCATGTTGCGTTTATATTTTATCTGAGACTGCTATCATTGAAGTAGTTTGTGGTGATGAGGGCATGAAGGGCGTTATACAAAAGAAAGTAATCAGCGATTGGATCGTCTCTAACCAGTCAGAAGATCAAAGCCAAGGACGAATTTTTAAACCGCTGCTTCACCCAGGTGTGTTCTAATTCTAGCTCAGACGGCCCCAAATGTGTTCACGTTCGGTGAAGGGTGCAGAGAAGAAACTAATGTGCAAGGGCGTGGTGTAGCATTTGGCCAGAGAAAGGAGTGTGGGTAGCCACGCAAATATTTTGTGCTAGTCATTTAGTGTCTTCAACATATTTCATTTTTGGGGGGGTTTAGTCTAAAGCTTTAATATTCTTCCAGAAATTCTGCCTCCTAGTCTGAAGAGTAAGATAACCATCATGTAATTTTTTGTTTTTATTAATTGAGCTCATTATATCCTCTGATCAGCCTGGGTCTAGCTTTTTAAACTTAAACTCTCATCGCTTTTTACACATAATTAAATATTCTAGCCAATATATACTGCTACTCAAATTATAGCAATTTAAGCTTGCTCACATGTGCTAATGCAGTTATTCATAAGTAAATGTCTGACGTAAATGAGGTTAGCCGAAACCACACCCCGTTTATCTTAGGGGCGTATTCCAAGTCTGAGTCATTGGTCAACAGCATGAGAACGGTGATTGGATGCCTTCAAAAAGTTCCAGTTACTGTTGCTAACAAACGCCTCATCAGTGCGTTCATGATAAAAAAAACGAGTTGTTAGCTGGTATGCTCATACATTTTTTTTGTGACCTATGTAGTTATGCAGTGGTGTAAAGTACTTAAGTAAAAATACTTTAAAGTACTTCTTAAGTAGTTTTTGGGAGTATCTGTACTTTACTATTTATATTTTTGACAACTTTTACTTTTACTTCACTACATTCCTAAATAAAATAATGTAGTTTTTACTCCATACATTTTCCCTGACACCCAAAAGTACTCCAATTCACACACTTAACAAGAGAACATCCCTGGTCATCCCTACTGCCTCTGATCTGGCGGACTCACTAAACACAAATGCTTTGTTTGTAAATTATGTGTAGGAGTGTGCCCCTGGCTATCTGTCAATAAAATTGTGCCTTCTGGTTTGCTTAATATAAGGAATTTGAAATGGTTTATACTTTTACTTTTGATACTTAAGTACATTTTAGCAATTCCATTTACTTTTGATACTAAAGTACACTTTTACTGAAGTAGTATTTTACTGGGTGACTTTTCTATTAAGGTATCTTTACTTTTACTCAAGTATGACAATTGAGTACATTTTCCACCACTGTAGTTATGTCAATCAATATCACTGTTGACAACATTTCTTCTTAAATTCATAGAGTTGGTAACCTCCTGGGTGAAGGTACCATGTCTATTCCTATGAGGAGAGGCTCACACAAATGGACCACTGTGCTTTTGAGGTATCCTTTTGAATGGCCATCGAAGGAGTAAGTCAGTTTAACGAGTGGCTAAAGAAAACACAAAAGTCAGGAGTCACTTGAAGGGTCGCTGTCACAAAACCAAGTAAAGGACAGCGTGTGCTTTTTAAGGTAAGGCCAAATCAGCAACACTGTTGGGGCCACACACGGTGACTCTCTCTCTCTCAGAAATGTTTTGTTTGTTTAGTCTCCTACACTATCCCTGTAAATAGTTTTGCTGTTTTATAGAAATGAGAAGAATAAAGTCCATATATTTTGTTCAGGCTCATTATAGGTGTCAACACAATGTGGCTGTCAAATCCCAAACAGCCAATGACAGAAGACTGTCCAAGAACACCTTCTGCGAGGCAAAGATGACCTGTACCCTGATGACATGTGCCGACAAGACCGGAAGATTGAGCAGGTGGGTCAGAGATTCTGTCTAATAAGCCTGTTTGTTAATCCAGTTATCCCCTCTGTTTTCTCTGACTCATTTTGACACAGTTTTGTGTGTGGTTGGTCCCAGGAGCAAAAACACCCTCATCTTCTAGAATATTGTTTGTGGCAGATGCCCTCAGGCACAGGGATGTGGGGGCTAAAGCCATAGAGACACTGACCCAGCTCTTTGAAATCTGTCACTCCCCCCTCATCTGCACTGACGGTCCCTAAGAACGACCTGCAGATAGAGTACAGAGAGGACTACATCTTCACCTCTGCAAACAGATCCCTCTGTCCAGACCTCCAGTTCTGCTATAGGTAAATTCATATGATTTAACGAAGCGCCTAAGAAACTTGGTGATATTTTTAGAATTCAGGACAGTCTTGTGTTGTGATGATTAGGAGCATTTCCTTTTGCATTGTGGTCAGTGTTCTAGTATTACTAGTGAACAGATGTGGTCAGTGTTCTAGTATTACTAGTGAACAGATGTAGGAAGTTGGACACATCTTTTACCTTTTGCACAGATTGTACCACAAAGTGTTCAGGAAGGAGTAATGGGGTGTCATAGTCCGTGTATGTAGGTGGCAGGGAAGTCAGGCGCAGGAGAAAATAGAGTGGTTTAAAAAATGGAATATTTATTCCCAAAACCAACGTAGAAAAGAATCCGGGTAAAACAATAACCCGTCGCACACCGATATACAAACAACACGTACATCACAAACAAACAATCACCGACAGAGAAATGAGGGGAATCAGAGGGTTAAATACACAACATATAATTACTGGGATATGAAACAGGTGTGTAAAGAGACCAGACAAAACCAATGGAAAATGAAAAACTGATCAATGGTGGCTAGAAGGCCGGTGACGTCGACCGCCGAACACCACCCGAACAAGGAGGGGCATTAACTTCAGTAGAAGTCGTGACATGGGGAACAGAATGGGCCTGAGATGCTCTCAGCCCTAGAGAGGCAGGTTGAGGAGTATAATCCTAGCTGCGGCGAGATATACGCCAAGATTGAGAAATCTTCTGGAGGAACCCTTCTCGTGGATATCTGCTCCCCCCACTGATGAAGCGTGTCCATCAGACCAGACACAGTTGGGAGCTCTGCTTCACTGATTCCTCTGGGAACACAGACAGAGAAAACTGCAGTTTTTCTTCCCCTTAGCCACAGCTGTGCTGGCGGTCTCCCCCTTGGGGTTATCCTGACTCCGTCTGAAGATGAGGCCACAATCCTTGAGGGCCTTCAACTGAGGGAGGAGGCCTTTGCAGGGAGAAGTCAGGCTGGTCCTCACCTCATCATTACAGATAGCTGCAAGACAGAGAGGGGAGCATTGGGAGGGTGTTTCCAGGGGCCAAACTTAGCCTCTGCACCTTCCACTTACTCCAGGCAGTGTGGAGGTGGCTGTGGAGCAAGGAGAGTGGAGTAGACCTAAGAGACAGGCAGACCCTCTTTGCTGTCGTCAAAGACATAATGTATTCCAGGGAAGAGATAGTTGAGCCCCTCTGTCAGAGATCATGTATGCCAGGGAAGAGATGGTTGAGCCCCTCTGTCCGAGATCATGTCTGCCAGGGAAGAGATGGTTGAGCCCCTCTGTCAGAGATCATGTACACCAGGGAAGAGATGGTTGAGCCCCTCTGTCAGAGATCATGTACACCAGGGAAGAGTTGTTTGAGCCCCTCTATCAGCAGGCAAAACAAAACCCAGTTGTAGCCAGGTTAGTTTAGTATAACAGTATAATAAGGTGCAATCATTAAATGCTTTATTCTCAGTAACTTTTTATAATAAAACCAGGACTTGCTGATTGGTTTTAGTATTTTCTAATTGAAGTTTGCCCAGTCCTTCTTTGGGACATGTTTTTATTTGTAATACATTTACCTTTATATTTTGTTATCAATATGGGCTCCCAAGTGGCGCAGCGGTCTAAGGCACTGCATCTCAGTGCTAGAGGCGTCGCCACAGACCTTGGTTTGAATCCAGGCTGTATCCCAACCGGCGGTGAATGGGAGTCCCATAGGGCGGCGCACATTTGACCCAGCGTCATCCAGGTTTGGCCGGGGGTAGGCCGTCATTGTAAATAAGAATTTGTTCTTAACAGACTTGCCTAGTTAAATAAAGGTGAAATATATATATATATTTTTTAAATAGCACAAGACATTATTCACTTACATAGTTTACATTACATTACATTACAATTCACTGCCTACTTTGATCGACTGTTCAGTGGTCGAGTGTGTTGGGTAGGAGGAGCTGCCAGTCATAATTAAATCCAATTGTTCGATGCTACCACCCCCTCCAGATCAAAACCAAACATGGATGTCAATGTTTGCGCACACAAACACTTCATTTTTCTTCCTGACGTGGGAAAAGCGTCATCAGACCAGGTTGTCCTCAGAACAGGCTGTCCTCAGACCAGGCTGTCCTCAGACCAGGCTGTTCTCAGACCAGGCTGTCCTCAGACCAGGGTGTTCTCAGACCAGGTTGTCCTTAAACCAAGAGTCATCAGATCAGGGTGTCTTCAGACCAGGCTGTTCTCAGACCAGGGTGTTCTCAGACCAGGCTGTCCTCAGACCAGGGTGTTCTCAGACCAGGCTGTCCTCAGCCCAGGTTGTCCTCAGACCAGGCTGTCCTCAGGCCAGGTTGTTCTCAGACCAGGCTGTCCTCAGACCAGGCTGTTCTCAGACCAGGTTGTTCTCAGACCAGGTTGTTCTTAAACCAAGAGTCATCAGATCAGGGTGTTCTCAGACCAGGTTGTCCTTAAACCAAGAGTCATCAGATCAGGCTGTCCTCAGACCAGGTTGTCCTCAGACCAGGTTGTCCTCAGACCAGGCTGTCCTCAGACCAGTTTGTCCTCAGACCAGGCTGTTCTCAGACCAGGCTGTCCTCAGACCAGGTTGTCCTCAGACCAGGCTGTCCTCAGACCAGTTTGTCCTCAGACCAGGCTGTTCTCAGACCAGGCTGTTCTCAGACCAGGTTGTCCTTAAACCAAGAGTCATCAGATCAGGGTGTTCTCAGACCAGGTTGTCCTTAAACCAAGAGTCATCAGATCAGGCTGTCCTCAGACCAGGGTGTTTTCAGACCAGGGTGTTTTCAGACCAGGCTGTCCTCAGACCAGGCTGTCCTCAGACCAGGCTGTCCTCAGACCAGGCTGTCCTCAGACCAGGGTGTCCTCAGACCAGGGTGTCCTCAGACCAGGCTGTCCTCAGACCAGGGTGTTCTCAGACCAGGGTGTTCTCAGACCAGGCTGTCCTTAAACCGAGAGTCATCAGATCAGGGTGTTCTCAGACCAGGTTGTCCTTAAACCAAGAGTCATCAGATCAGGGTGTCCTCAGACCAGGCTGTCCTCAGACCAGGCTGTCCTCAGACCAGGCTGTCCTCAGACCAGGGTGTTCTCAGACCAGGTTGTCCTCAGACCAGGTTGTCCTCAGACCAGTTTGTCCTCAGACCAGGCTGTTCTCAGACCAGGCTGTCCTCAGACCAGGTTGTCCTCAGACCAGGCTGTTCTCAGACCAGGTTGTCCTTAAACCAAGAGTCATCAGATCAGGGTGTTCTCAGACCAGGCTGTCCTTAAACCGAGAGTCATCAGATCAGGGTGTTCTCAGACCAGGTTGTCCTTAAACCAAGAGTCATCAGATCAGGCTGTCCTCAGACCAGGCTGTCCTCAGACAAGGCTGTCCTCAGACCAGGGTGTTTTCAGACCAGGGTGTTTTCAGACCAGGCTGTCCTCAGACCAGGCTGTCCTCAGACCAGGCTGTCCTCAGACCAGGGTGTCCTCAGACCAGGGTGTTCTCAGACCAGGGTGTTCTCAGACCAGGCTGTCCTTAAACCGAGAGTCATCAGATCAGGGTGTTCTCAGACCAGGTTGTCCTTAAACCAAGAGTCATCAGATCAGGGTGTCCTCAGACCAGGCTGTCCTCAGACCAGGCTGTCCTCAGACCAGGCTGTCCTCAGACCAGGGTGTTCTCAGACCAGGCTGTCCTTAAACCAAGAGTCATCAGATCAGGGTGTTCTCAGACCAGGTTGTCCTTAAACCAAGAGTCATCAGATCAGGGTGTCCTCAGACCAGGCTGTCCTCAGACAAGGCTGTCCTCAGACCAGGCTGTCCTCAGACCAGGGTGTTCTCAGACCAGGCTGTCCTTAAACCAAGAGTCATCAGATCAGGCTGTCCTCAGACCAGGCTGTCCTCAGACCAGGTTGTCCTTAAACCAAGAGTCATCAGATCAGGGTGTCCTCAGACCAGGCTGTCCTCAGACCAGGGTGTTCTCAGACCAGGGTGTTCTCAGACCAGGTTGTCCTCAGACCAGGGTGTTCTCAGACCAGGGTGTTCTCAGACCAGGCTGTCCTCAGACCAGGGTGTTCTCAGACCAGGGTGTTCTCAGACCAGGTTGTCCTTAAACCAAGAGTCATCAGATCAGGGTGTTCTCAGACCAGGTTGTCCTTAAACCAAGAGTCATCAGATCAGGGTGTCCTCAGACCAGGCTGTCCTCAGACCAGGCTGTCCTCAGACCAGGCTGTCCTCAGACCAGGGTGTTCTCAGACCAGGCTGTCCTCAGACCAGGGTGTTCTCAGACCAGGCTGTCCTCAGACCAGGTTGTTCTCAGACCAGGGTGTTCTCAAACTTGGTCCTGGGGCCCCAGCACTGGATGCACATTTTGGTTTTTGGCCTAGCACTACAGAGCTGATTCAAATAACCAACTCATCATGAAGCTATGGTTATTTGAAACAGCTGTGTAGTGCTAGGGGGCACAAACCAAAACGTGCACCCAGAGGGGGCCCCAGGACCCAGTATGAGAAACCCTGCCTAAGACCACACAGTCACCACACCTACAGTGTGAAATGGTTGTTCACTCATCACTTCCTTTCTGATTTTCCTTTGGCATGTCGGTGCTGCCTCATCGGTTCTCATCTTCGTGTATGCCAATCGTCAAATCTGACAAGTAAACAGAGTAATATTCAATTCATTATTAGCATAAATAAGTACAGTCCAATGACTTGCACGTTTAATTAACACCTGGATTTGATGAATCCTTTCTACATTCAATGTCTTCTCAGATTGTGCTTTTGCTTAACCAGTTATTTTACATTAGTGCAGAATTCATTGACACCAGTGGAGGCTGGTGCTAGGAGATATAGGAGGACAGGCACATTGTAATGGCTGGAATGGATTAAAAGGAACTGAATCAAACGTGGTTTCCATATGTTTGATACCGTTCCGTTAATTCCATTCCAGCCATTACAATGAGCCCGTCCTCCTATAGCTCCTCCCACCACTCGCCGCTGATTGACACATTTAGAAGTCTATACTCTATCCAGATTGTTTATTTTATTTTATTTCACCTTTATTTAACCAGGTAGGCCAGTTGAGAACAAGTTCTCATTTACAACTGTGACCTGGCCAAGATAAAGCAAAGCAGTGCGACACAAACAACAACACAGAGTGACACATGGAATAACATGGAATAAACAATAAACAAGCCAATAACACAATAAACAAGTCAATAACACAATAGAAAAAAAGTACGTTTATATACAGTGTGTGCAAATGGCGTGAGGAGGTAAGGCAATAAATAGGCCATACAGTGAGGGAAAAAAGTATTTGATCCCCTGCTGATTTTGTACGTTTGCTCACTGACAAAGAAATTATCAGTCTATAATTTTAATGGTAGGTTTGCTGAGAGACAGAATAACAACAACAAAAATCCAGAAAAATGCATGTCAAGAATGTTATAAATTGATTTGCATTTTAATGAGGGAAATAATTATTTGACCCCCTCTCAATCAGAAAGATTTCAGGCTCCCAGGTGTCTTTTATACAGGTAACGAGCTGAGATTAGGAGCACACTCCTAACATAAGCAATCAATCAATCAGATTCCAAACTCTCCACCATGGCCAAGACCAAAGAGCTCTCCAAGGATGTCAGGGACAAGATTGTAGACCTACACAAGGCTGGAATGGGCTACAAGACCATCGCCAAGCAGCTTGGTGAGAAGGTGACAACAGTTGGTACGATTATTAGCAAATGGAAGAAACACAAAAGAACTGTCAATCTCCCTCAGCCTGGGGCTCCATGCAAGATCTCACCTCATGGAGTTGCAATGATCATGAGAACGGTGAGGAATCAGCCCAGAACTACACGGGAGGATCTTGTCAATGATCTCAAGGCAGCTGGGACCATAGTCACCAAGAAAACAATTGGTAACACACCACGCCGTGAAGGACTGAAATCCTGCGGTGCCCGCAAGGTCTCCCTGCTCAAGAAAGCACATATACATGCCCGTGTGAAGTTTGCCAATGAACATCTGAATGATTCAGAGGACAACTGGGTGAAAGTGTTGTGGTCAGATGAGACCAAAATGGAGCTCTTTGGCATCAACTCAACTCGCCGTGTTTGGAGGAGGAGGAATGCTGCCTATGACCCCAAGAACACCATCTCCACCGTCAAACATGGAGGTGGAAACATTTTGCTTTGGGGGTGTTTTTCTGCTAAGGGGACAGGACAACTTCACCGCATCAAAGGGACGATGGACAGGGCCATGTATCGTCAGATCTTGGGTGAGAACCTCCTTCCCTCAGCCAGGGCATTGAAAATGGGTCGTGGATGGGTATTCCAGCGTGACAATGACCCAAAACACACGGCCAAGATAACAAAGGAGTGGCTCAAGAAGAAGCACATTAAGGTCCTGGAGTGGCCTAGCCAGTCTCCAGACCTTAATCCCATAGAAAATCTGTGGAGGGAGCTGAAGGTTCGAGTTGCCAAACGTCAGCCTCGAAACCTTAATGACTTGGAGAAGATCTGCAAAGAGGAGTGGGACAAAATCCCTCCTGAGATGTGTGCAAACCTGGTGGCCAACTACAAGAAACGTCTGACCTCTGTGATGGCCAACAAGCGTTTTGCCACCAAGTACTATGTCATGTTTTGCAGAGGGGTCAAATACTTATTTCCCTCATTAAAATGCAAATCATTTTATAACATTTTTGACATATGTTTTTCTGGATTTTTTGTTATTCTGTCTCTCACATTTCAAATAAACCTACCATTCAAATTATAGACGGATAATTTCTTTGTCAGTGGGCAAACGAACAAAATCAGCAGGGGATCAAATACTTTTTTCCCTCACTGTAGTAGCGAAGAATTACAATTTAGCAGATTAACACTGGAGTGATAAATGAGCAGATGATGATGTGCAAGTAGAGATACTGGTGTGCAAAAGAGCAGAAAAGTAAATAAAAACAGTATGGGGATGAGGTAGGTAGATTGGGTGGGCTATTTACAGATGGACTACGTACAGCTGCAGTAATCGGTTAGCTGCTCAGATAGCTGATGTTTAAAGTTGGTGAGGGAAATATAAGTCTCCAGCTTCAGCGATCTTTGCAATTCGTTCCAGTCACTGGCAGCAGAGAACTGGAAGGAAAGGCGGCCAAATGAGGTGTTGGCTTTGGGGATGAGATATACCTGCTGGAACGCGTGCTACGTGTGGGTGTTGTTGTCGTGACCAGTGAGCTGAGATAAGGCGGAGCTTTACCTAGCATAGACTTATAGATGACCTGGAGCCAGTGGGTCTGGCGACGAATATGTAGCGAGGGCCAGCCGACTAGAGTATGCAGGTCGCAGTGGTGGGTGGTATAAGGTGCTTTGGTAACAAAGCGGATGGCACTGTGATAGACTGCATCCAATTTGCTGAGTAGAGTATTGGAAGCTATTTTGTAGATGACATCGCCGAAGTCGAGGATCGGTAGGATAGTCAGTTTTACTAGAGTAAGTTTGGCGGCGTGAGTGAAGGAGGCTTTGTTGCGAAATAGAAAGCCGATTCTAGATTTGATTTTGGATTGGAGAGGTTTAATATGAGTCTGGAAGGAGAGTTTACAGTCTAGCCAGACACCTAGGTATTTATTGTTGTCCACATATTCTAGGTCAGAACCGTCCAGGGTGGTGATGCTAGTCGGGCGGGCAGGTGCGGGCAGCGAACGGTTGAAAAGCATGCATTTGGTTTTACTAGCATTTAAGAGCAGTTGGAGGCCACGGAAGGAGTGGTGTATGGCATTGAAGCTCATTTGGAGGTTATTTTGCACAGTGTCCAAAGAAGGGCCAGAAGTATACAGAATGGTGTCGTCTGCGTAGAGGTGGATCAGGGAATCACCCGCAGCAAGAGCGACATCATTGATATATACAGAGAAAAGAGTCGGCCCGAGAATTGAACCCTGTGGTACCCCCATAGAGACTGCTAGAGGTCCGGACAACAGGCCCTCCAATTTGACACAGTGAACTCTGTCTGCAAAGTAGTT
Organism: Salmo salar; assembly: GCF_965601325.2. Classification (NCBI taxonomy): domain Eukaryota; kingdom Metazoa; phylum Chordata; class Actinopteri; order Salmoniformes; family Salmonidae; genus Salmo; species Salmo salar. The sequence continues at coordinate 43,571,133 of NC_138316.1, forward strand.
GGTGAACCAGGCGAAGCAGTCATTAGAGAAACCAAGGCTATTGAGTCTGCCGATAAGAATATGGTGATTGACAGAGTCGAAAGCCTTGGCTAGGTCGATGAATACGGCTGCACAGTACTGTCTTTTATCGATGGCGGTTATGATATCGTTTAGTACCTTGAGCGTGGCTGAGGTGCACCTGTGACCAGCTCGGAAACCGGATTGCACAGCGGAGAAGGTACGAAATGAGTGGTCTGTTTATTAACTTGGCTTTCGAAGACTTTAGAGAGGCAGGACAGGATGGATATAGGTCTATAGCAGTTTGGGTCTAGAGTGTCACCCCCTTTGAAGAGGGGGATGACCGCGGCAGCTTTCCAATCTTTAGGGATCTCGGACGATACAAAAGAGAGGTTGAACAGGCTGGTAATAGGGGTTGCAACAATGGCGGCGGATAGTTTTAGAAAGAGAGGGTCCAGATTGTCTAGCACAGCTGATTTGTACGGGTCCAGGTTTTGCAGCTCTTTCAGAACATCTGCGATCTGGATTTGGGTGAAGGAGAAGCTGGGGAGGCTCGGGCAAGTAGCTGCGGGGGGGGGGGGGGGGGGGGGGGGGCTGTTGGCCGGGGTTGGGGTAGTGTGGGGCTAATTTCTGCTTTACCAAATGAGGAGAGTTACAAACTTCACACACCAGTCAGAGTTATACTTAAACTTCATCTTTAATGATAAGAGCTTTGCAATAGCACTTGACTTTCAATGATGTGCCATTCAAAAGTGACAACACAAAAGTACAAAGATCTTTTATAGCCAAGATACACCCCTCTCAACGTACATGACGAACAACAGATACATAAAATGGTCACAAGGTTAAGATTTGTATGAAAGATATCTATAAAACATAGCAGACAGCAACTGCTGTGTCAACAGTTTTCATTGTATAGACCAGTGTCTGGTCCTCCTACTCCAAACTGGAACCGTCTCTCCCTGGTACGGTATAGAACAGAATCATTAGCTCATGTTCTCTGGAATGCTCTTTAGGCTTTATTACCCAAAGACATCGTAAATCTCCTCTGTCAGTGCTATCTTATAGAGGCCCATCCTCAGTAAAACACACACAATAGTTAACAGAATACTCTATTCTGTCGAATAAAACAACCATTATAATACAATACAATACAAGCATTGTAACATAATCTTGCAATTTTCCACGACAGTAGCCAGGAGGAAAGCATGGCCAGCCGTAGAGAAATGCTAATTGACATTTTCGATTATCATGGATTTATCGGTAGTGACCGTGTTACCTAGCCCCAGTGCAGTGGGCAGCTGGGAGGAGGTGCTCTTGTTCTCCATGGACTTTACAGTGTCCCAAAACTTTTTGGAGTAAGAGACGGACAGGGAGGCGTAGCCTCGTAGACTCTCCTATTTTGTTGGCTTGTCACTCACCATTTACTGACTGACTCGGTTGGAATTGCAGCTTGCATTTGTTGCTGGAAGCTGTTAGAAAGACACCATTGGCCCACACCTCAGCCACCTTGTATTCTGTCAATTAAAATCAATGAATTTAGTACCTTAGTGACTCAAGTCCTTTCCATTTATGTTTTGCAAAGGCCTATCTCCACACATCTTGGAGTAGGTTAGCTACAGAATGTCTCAATCGATGACTTGAAATAGACAAGATGGTGCCGTACACATTTCTGGATTACTTCATGGAGCAAAACATTTACACGTATAGGAAGTAGATGATCTAGGGCACCACTGTACAGGAAGTAGATGATATAGGACACCACTGTACAGGAAGTAGATGATATAGGGCACCCCAGTACAGGAGGTAGATGATCTGGGACACCACTGTACAGGAAGTGGTGGATATAGGACACCACAGTACAGGAAGTAGATGATATAGGACACCACTGTACCGGAAGTAGATGATATAGGGCACCACTGTACAGGAAGTCGATGATATAGGGCACCACAGTACAGGAAGTAGATGATATAGGGCACCACAGTACAGGAAGTAGATGATATAGGACACCACTTTTCAGGAAGTAGATGATATAGGGCACCACTGTACAGGAAGTAGTTGATATAGGACACCACAGTACAGGAAGTAGATGATATAGAACTCTGTTATGTTTTTAGTCCAAGTCTTTCATATTTCTCCAGGAATTCTGCCTCCTAATCTGAAGACTATGAATCATCATCCTCTTATCGGTATAAATGGGTCCAGGTTTCAACTTCTAAACTTTCTAGCAATTATTCTTACACAAAGAAATATGCAAACTCCTTAAAAATTCAGACACAATCTCCAGAGGAAATTGAACTGCAGCTATCTTTCAAATTGTCTTTCTTGGTTGCCCGGAAAAATTGCCAATTGCCACCTGAGACATGCATCACGGCTCAGACCAACAGACTCCTAAACATCTTCTATCCCCTGGCCATAAGACTGTTAAATGGCTAACAGCTACTGCTCTTCCTCTCCCACACACTATCCACACTGACTCTATGCCCATCCACAGGTCTCTACCCATTCAGACACACGCACACTCACATACACCCCTTCACACCTACACTCCCCCACACCCTCACACCTACACTGCTGCTAAAATGAATATTGTTTAGATGTATTACTGCCATTACACTGCTGTTCATTGATCACCATTAACTCTAGAAATAGATAGTATCTTTCTCCTGTTTACATGTATATAGTCGGGTTACCAGTAACTCTAGAAATATAGTATCTTACTCCTGTTTACATGTATATTACCATAAGTATTGATATAGTCGGGTTACCAGTAACTCCAGAAATATAGTATCTTACTCCTGTTTACATGTATATTACCATAAGTATTGATATAGTCAGGTTACCAGTAACTCAAGAAATAGATAGTATCTTACTCCTGTTTACATGTATATTACTGTAAGTATTGATATAGTCGGGTTACCAGTAACTCTAGAAATAGATAATATCTTTCTCCTGTTTACATGTATATTACTGTAAGTATTGATATAGTCAGGTTACCAGTAACTCTAGAAATATAGTATCTTACTCCTGTTTACATGTATATTACCATAAGTATTGATATAGTCAGGTTACCAGTAACTCTAGAAATATAGTATCTTACTCCTGTTTACATGTATATTACCATAAGTATTAATATAGTCGGGTTACCAGTAACTCTAGAAATATAGTATCTTACTCCTGTTTACATGTATATTACCATAAGTATTAATATAGTCGGGTTACCAGTAACTCTAGAAATATAGTATCTTACTCCTGTTTACATGTATATAGTCAGGTTACCAGTAACTCTAGAAATAGATAATATCTTTCTCCTGTTTACATGTATATAGTCAGGTTACCAGTAACTCTAGAAATATAGTATCTTACTCCTGTTTACATGTATATTACCAAAAGTATTGATATAGTCGGGTTACCAGTAACTCTAGAAATAGATAATACCTTACTCCTGTTTACATATATAGTTGAAGTCGGAAGTTTACATACATCTAAGCCAAATACATTTCAACTCAGTTTTTCACAATTCCTGACATTTAATCTGAGTAAAAATTCACTGTCTTAGGTCAGTTAGGATCAACACTTTATTTTAAGATTGTGAAATGTCAGAATAATAGTAGAGAGAATTATTTATTTTGGCTTTTATTTATTTCATCACATTCCCAGTGTGTCAGAAGTTTACATACACTCAATTAGTATATGGTAGCATTGCCTTTAAATTGTTTAACTTGAGTCAAACTTTTCGGGTAGCCTTCCACAAGCTTCCCACAATAAGTTGGGTGAATTTTGGCCCATTCCTCCTGACAGAGCTGGTGTAACTGAGTCAGGTTTGTAGGCCTCCTTGCTTTTTCAGTTCTGCCCACACATTTTCTATAGGATTGAGGTCAGGGCTTTGTAATGGCCACTCCAATACCTTGACGTTTTTGTCCTTAAGCCATTTTGCCACAACTTTGGAAGCATGCTTGGGGTCAATGTCCATTTGGAAGATCCATTTGCGACCAAGCTTTAACTTCCTGACTGATGTCTTGAGATGTTGCTTCAATATATCCATATAATTTTTCTTCCTCATGATGCCATCTATTTTGTGAAGTGCACCAGTCCCTCCTGCAGCAAAGCACCCCCACAACATGATGTTGCCACCCCCGTGCTTCACGGTTGGGATGGTGTTCTTCGGCTTGCAAGCCTCCCCCTTATTCCTCCAAACATAACGATTGTCATTATGGCCAAACAGTTCTATCAGACCAAAGGACATTTCTCCAAAATGTACAATCTTTGTCCCCACGTGCAGTTGCAAACCGTAGTCTGGCTTTTTTATGGTGGTTTGAGTGGCTTCTTCCTTGCTGAGTGGCCTTGCAGGTTGTGTTGATATAGGACTCCTTTTACTGTGGATATATATATTTTTGTACCTGTTTCCTCCAGCATCTTCACAGGGTCCTTTGCTGTTGTTCTGGGATTGATTTGCACTTTTTGCACCAAAGCACGTTCATCTCTAGGAGACAGAACGTGTCTCCTTCTTGAGCGGTATGACGGCTGCGTGGTCCCATGGTGTTTATACTTGCGTACTATTGTTTGTACAGATGAACGTGGTACCTTCAGGCGTTTGGAAATTGCTCCCAAGGATGAACCAGACTTGTGGAGGTCTACAATTTTTCTTCTGAGGTCTTGGCTGATTTCTTTTGATTTTCTCATGATGTCAAGCAAAGAGGCACTGAGTTTGAAGGCAGACCTTGAAATACATCCACAGGTAAACCTACAATTGACTCAAATAATGTAAATTAGCCTATCAGAAGCTTCTAAAGCCATGACATCATTTTCTGGAATTTTCCAAACTGTTTAAAGGCACAGTCAACTTAGTGTATGTAAACTTCTGACTCGCTGGCATTGTGATACCGTGAATTATAAGTGAAATAATCTGTCTGTAAACAATTGTTGGAAAAATTACTTGTGTCATGCACAAAGTAGATGTCCTAATCGACTTGCCAAAACTATAGTTTGTTAACAAGAAATTTGTGGAGTGGATGAAAAACAGGTTTTAATGACTCCAACCTAAGTATATGTAAACTTCCGACTTCAACTGTATATTACCATAAGTATTGATATAGTTAACTCTAGAAATATAGTATCTTACTCCTGTTTACATGTATATTACTGTAAGTATTGATATAGTCGGGTTACCAGTAACTTTTCAGCCCTGTTTACATGTGTAAAAAACATTAAGGACACCTGCTCTTTCTTCCACAGACTGAGCAGGTGAAAACTATGATCCCTTATTGATGTCACCTGTTAAATCCACTTCAAATCAGTGTAGATGAAGGGGAGGAGACAGGTTAAAGAAGGATTTCTAAGTCTTGAGACATGGACCTTGTATGTGTGCCATTCAGAGGGTGAATGGGGAAGACAAAAGATTAGTGTCTTTGAACAAGGTATGGTAGTAGGTGCCAGTTATACTATTTTGATATGGAATACTGTACTGTTGGGAAGGGTTTGCAAGTCACTAAGTTCACTGTGATTGTGCATGTGACAAAACTTGAGTGAGAACCATCTAATGGGGAGTCAATGGCCATTGTTCAATCTCAGTCTCATGAATGCCAAAATAATTAGATTATTTCTGTATTGTAGACTACAGGTTGGCAGGGAGAATGAAGGATATTTACCATACAGAACTTGTGTAGAAACATCTTTATTACAAAATGATAGCCAACCATAACACAGCTAATGTATCCCACCAAAGACATTTCAATTCGATTGCTTTGCACAAATTGTGGTTAGCATCAAACATCCATAAATCAACACATGCAAAGTCGTTGGGGTGAAAACAGACAAAAAAACGGATCCGATGGAATGCACAGAAACATTACAGAGATGTTCATGGTAAAAAGTCCCCGATATTGGGAGAAAAACATGCCTGTCTCGTTTGTGTTACGTACCCGGTGGGAAAGAAAGAAAAACACTTTATATCTTAAAAGCTACCACTGCTCCAAAGACATGACCGACTCCAGGGAACCTCCAGAAATAGTCCAAGTGAAAAAAAATCCAGTCCAGCTTTCCACTCAAAAGGGTTTGAGATGGTTACATGTAGTCTGGAAGAGGCTTGGCGTTTCCGAATGGGTCGATTCCTCCCCCCCCCCCACTGCACCTTCCTCTCAGACGGCTTTCCTATGGTACTCTGGGGGCGCCACCTCGTAGTCGCTGGAACTGAAGAGGGAGGAGTTCTTCATTAGATACCTACGACAGACAGGAGGAACAAGCGATTGAAGGTCAATTACCAGCCATAGAAAACGGACAAAAACTAGCATCTGTATTCATAAAGGTAATCGGCCTCTATGAAGACTAGAAATATTACAGGCTGCAGAAGAATGAGGAGCAGCTCAGCTCATCCTAACAAATTATAACCTAGCTTCCATTTGGACATTTAAACTGAGTTTGTTCAGATAACCATCTGCAGCAATTAGGATAAGGCCACATTTGTTTACAGGAAATAACGTTACGTGAAAAAGGCTAATGAATGTGGCCTCCGTTTGAACCCATCCCAATCTACTACGGTTGTTCCAGGTTGAGGAGGAACATGATTATGGCCACGTTCCCATATCGTCTCTAGGGTACACACAGACAGTATCCTGCAGATGCATGGCCAGACATTTAGGCCCACTGCAAGGAAAACATTCATGACAGAGCAACAGTGAACAAAGGAACTGCTTCATCAGGATGACTGAAATAAGCTATACGATTAGGCCTACTCTGGAATCCAATGGTCTTGATAACTTCTTGTTAGAGTGGTATCACAAAGTTGGGACTTCAATTTCACAAATTCTGTCAGTGTCAAGCTTGTGTAGCCCAGCTTAGACCGAGCCCTGACAGCGAGATTAAATAGCAGCATTTCGCGGTCAGTGGGCTACGTTTTCAACGGTGAAATCCTTCTGATGAGAATATATAAATTATGATAGGCCAGCCAGGTTAGGGAATGCTCTGCCAAGCCAGACATTCAATTTCACGAGTGGGGATGAAGGAGAGGCTTCTTACTTGAGAAAATCCTGCAGGTAGTTGAGCAGCAGAGCCAGGCTTTTCTCATCCAGGGGAGTGTAGGCAAGCATGGAGCCAATTCTCACTGCACAACACAAAGAACAGCACTGTCAGGGACCAGGTTTAACCATATTTACAGACATGAATCTATATTAGCATTGGCTGATATTTGAATAAATACTGTCTCAATGCAGGTGTGGACAGATGGTTAACTGATAAACTCTCCCTCCCATGGAAACTGCTATACAGTGTTATTTAAAATCTGTGAAGAGTGCTGTGACTTTGTTAAATGAACTCCTAAATAAATTGTGATTTCATTTCTAAAATGTTATTGGTCACATACACATTTAGCAGATGTTATTGCGGGTGTAGAGAAATGCTTGTGTTTGTAGCTCCAACAGTGCAGTAGTATCTAACAATACACACTCATCTAAAAGTAAAAGAATGGAATTAAGAAATGTATAAATATTAGGACGAGCAATGTCGGAGTGGCGTTGACTAAAATACAGTAGAATAGAATACAGAATATACATATGAGATGAGTAAAGCAGTATGAAAACATTAAAGTGGCCAGTGATTTCAAGTCTATGTATATAGGCTCAGTAGCCTCTAAGGTGCAGGGCTATGTAACAGTGTGGAAGCCACCTAGTGATGGCTATTTAACAGTCTGATGGCCTTGAGATAGAAGCAGTTTTCGTTTGCAGAGCACCACCCAATTGACGCTTGGCGTTTGACCTTCAAGTGTTTGACACAGCCATTGATGACACAAACACTTTTCTAAATGGTTTTTCATCTACTAACCTCAGTTCAACCTGGCTCGGAACGAGACGCTTTCTCAAATGTCCCTGGCATTTACTCCATCTGATGATCACACCGGTTGAGATCAGAAACCAATTGTCGGTAGTTAAAGATCTGCTCAATGTTAATTAACTAACTAATGGGATTCTGGATGCAATTTGTGGCAGTGGTAGACGCTTAACTTCCTGGCCTTCCCTGGGTATTACACCCCATTGACTCCAGAAAGTAAACCTTCATCCCTGTGATAATGGCCGATAATGACATGTATTAAAGTCTCCTTCATTAGCAGTATGGCTGAAGATGAGAGCTTTCGTGGGTGCTGTGACGGTGCACCAATGACAGTGCAGTGAACGGTGGTAGGAGAAGAGTAGACAAAGGCACTGTAAACTTTCTTAAGGCTCTAATAACTAAAGAGAGAACTATTTCCCCATGGGTCTGTACCTCTCCTAAAAAGAGCTCAATCACCACAATGTTAGTCTCCTGAAATTAAAACTGAAATATTTGTTAAAAGTTCCAGTCCAGAGGCTACTTCAGATCCTCCTCATTCAGACAGTAGTCGTCACCCCCCCCCGGTGGCTACGTACCAAAGAGCCGGAGCAGGTGCGGGCCCCCATAGACCTGGGACATGGGTGTGTCGGGGTGATCCGCCAGTATCTCTGCATACTGGGGCCTCTCAAACTTATAGAGTAGCTGAGTGCCCAGCATGACGTTGAAGTACTCCCTGATCCCTGCCACCACCTCATTCACAGCATACTCCCTGAGGGGAACCAGGACAGGAGATATAAGGCAACAGGCAGTGCTGGAGTGTTCACAGCTAGAGCTGCTCTTTTGCACATCATCATATGCTCATTTATCACTCCAGTGTTAATCTGCTAAATTGTAATTATTTGCTCCTATGGCCTATTTATTGCCTACCTCCTCATGCCTTTTGCACACACTGTATATAGACTTTCTTCTACTGTATCATTGACTTGTTTGTGTTATTGGCTTGTTTGTTAACTCCATGTGTAACTCTGTGTTGTTGTCTGTGTCACACTGCTTTACTTTATCTTGGCCAGGTCGCAGTTGTAAATGAGAACTTGTTCTCAACTTGCCTACCTGGTTAAATAAAGGTGAAATAAATAAATAAAAAGAGCTGAAGAATGTGTGATACCTAGGTTGAACTTCACCAAGCAAGTGAATTACAGCTAGCCAACTTTGATAAGCAGATACAGGCCTAGCTTGCCTGGTTTCTAGTCAGATGACCTTCTTCATTGTAACTTCACTCCTACTGCAACGTCGAGAGGGGTGTGGTTTTACTTACTTGCTTTCTGAAGTTCCTCTTGATTTCTTATAGCTTGCATAGTCCTCCAAGACAGTATCCACATTCTTTCTCGCGGGCAGGTGAAAAAGCTACAAAAAAATTCAAGAAAAATGTAATGTATACATTTGTCAAGCACCTCATAAAATGCACTTAAAACACAAACAAAATCCTGTAAAGAATGAACTTGTAGAGAAAGACTGTCTTGCCAGTAAATAGATGGCATCTTCTGACCAGGGTAGACAGCAGGGTTGGGGTCAATTTGAAGTGATGGCAGCCAATTCATGAACTGAAATTCCAATTCAATAATAAAAAAAACATCTATTTTCAATGACTTCTCAATAAACTTAAAAGTAAAAGCTATTCATTTCAAAAGTTTTTCAATATTTGAGGTTTAAATTCAAATTCCTGAATTGACCATTTTCAGTTGGAATTGAGCCCAACCCTGGTAGACAGCTGTCTAGACCCCCACCTGCTTCTGTCTGGTAATAAGGTCCCAGTCATCTACCAGCCACGGCTTCAGCTCCTCAGGAATCTTCACCTTGACCTCCACGCGGTTGATGAACGTCTCCTCCTGGTTACAGTGAAACCAAATGGAACAGTCAGACTCATTAACAATAAGAGATGTGAAAACCAGAAAATAAATGAAATAAGCTATGGGTATTGTTAAACACCACAATTCCCATCTGTGTTTGACTGACTGCTGCAGGACATAAGTAACTGGAGCCGTTGTTTCAGAGTATGAGAGGCTTCAATTGGTGAACAGAACAGGCCCGCTGTATGTGAGGGACAACACAGAGAACAGGCCCGCTGTATGTGAGGGAGAACACAGAGAACAGGCCCGCTGTATGTGAGGGACAACACAGAGAACAGGCCCGCTGTATGTGAGGGACAACACAGAGAACAGGCCCGCTGTATGTGAGGGACAACACAGAGAACAGGCCCGCTGTATGTGAGGGACAACACAGAGAACAGGCCCGCTGTATGTGAGGGACAACACACAGCATCCATAGGTGGACATACACTCTCCACAGTTGGGTCGCAACGAGCCCTCTTCTTCCGCGGTGGCTGTGGCATCTCTCCTGTGCTGGTGCCTTCTCCAGCCGCTGGTGCTGCATAAAGACAAATGGGACAGACACACAATCAAACTCTATCCACAAAGGAATGTTAAAGGGTTAATTTAACTAGTAGCAGAAACTAGTGGGACTAACACTTACTTACTCTTTAGTTTTGTCTTTTTCGCTTTCCTGAAGAAGAAAAAAGATTGCATTAAAAGGCGCTGTTCAATTCTTTTTTGTGAAAGTTTGAAAGTAGGTCAAACTTGAAAGACGGGATCCAACTTACAGATCAACATTTTTCTGCTGCACAGCAGCAATCTTCTTGCTCGGTGCTATACCCCTCATCTTTCCCTCAACATCATAATGTCTGCAAGAGAAAGGAACACCGCCAAGAAACCAGGCCATGAACTACAATAACCTTCAAAAAAACACTTGTTCTAACATTTCCTTAGGATCATTTTATGTATCGTTCTTTTAACCAGTATGTTTTATGTTCAACTAGTGCTTACAAGTAAAAGCACTGTGGGCTGCAAGTATTGTATCATAGGTGCTATATACATAAAGATGACTATTGTGGTTCATTATTAAAATAAGTGGAATCACTTTTTATGTTCTCCCATCTTCGAGTCATCGTCGGCATTTCTGGGGAGACATTGATTGACATATAGAATCTCATTCTTGTATTTCGTTCAATGGCAGCTTGAATACAATGTTGACACAGTAGGTACCTTGCATACACAAAACACTTCCCCCCACCCCAACACAAAGTCTGTCTGTAATGATAGATGAACTCACTGATTAGCCTTTTGAAGCTCTTTTTGTTTCTGCAGGTTGCTGTCCACATATTTGAGAACTCTGCTTTCAGGAACCCATTCATCCCAGCTAAAACAGAAAGAAATCAACCACATTCAGATTGCTGACAGTTTATTTTTATTGAATCAATACCAGCATGTTAGGTCTGTGGCTGTGAGGTAAGCATTCATAAAAATAAAATGAAGTTCATTCTAAAAAAAGATGGGTCCATAGCTACAACAGTACGGTCTAAATAGAGACAGTACTGGTCCTCTGTAGCTGAAATGTTAGAGTAGCATTTCACAAGGGGTGTACGTTTTGGTTTTTGCCCTGGCACTACACAGCTGATTCAAATGAAGAACTCCTCATCAAGCTTTGATCATTTGAAAACCTCTCTGGGGTACCCAAGAATTTGGGAAACGCTCTGTTAGAGCATGTAATGCCAGATTAGTGGATTCAGTTCCCGGGACCACCCATTCGTAAAAACGTACGCACCATGACTAAGTCACTTTAAATACATGAGTCTTATTATTTGAAAAGCCAACAATGCAAAAATGACTCACTTTTTGTTCCATCCACTGTAATGAATGAAGTACTTAATTTGCTTCTCCTTGATATTGGTTTTCACTGCCTGAAATACAACAACAATCATTAAGAATTGTAATAAATATGACTATAGGTATAGGCTACTGTAAATGGTGTATTGTTTAGTAACACGAGCTGACAGCCATTCAGATTGGTGGAATGAATCTAAACCCACCTTTGCTTCGTAAAGCAATGGCCCATGAAAACACAGAACTCTTTCACCTGAAAACAGAAGAAATAGACAAATGCTGGACGGTTATATTAACAAACCGTGAACACCAGTGGTTGGCTAAGGTGTAGCTAAATGTATTTCGTTGATATGCGGCCAACGTATAAAACAAGGTAGCTACATTTGCTATTCAAGCCAAGGCCCTTGGCAAGGGATTGTTTACACGTTAGCAATTAGCTAACGTTAGCTAGATAGCTTATTGTTTCAACACAGCCAGTTAGCGCAAACAGTCTAGTTAGTTGGATGAATGAATACGAATGGTACGTGTATTAGTACACTACTTACGGTAGATGACACTTAATTATTCGATACATTATTCAGGCAATTTTCATATTGATGATATATCTAGCTAGCATATAGCTAGCACACCAGCAGAGCAGACTGTTTTAGCTAACGCTAGCTGGCTAACGTGCTCTGCGCGAGAAGCGCCATAGCGCAGAGGCGTCGAAGCCTTTTCACTCACGAGACAACAGGGTCTAGCTACGTTTTTAATTTTACAGTTCATCATCCCGGTGCACATTACCTTCTTGAAATTTAGGTTTAGGGTCCTGTTTTGGCGCCATTCACAGACTCAACTGTTCGGATCTCTGAATGATCAAATTCGTGCATTGCCAGCTTCCATTTCTTCCTGACACAACACGGCAAAGGGCGCGCCACTCTTCTCGCGACGTGCACAGCCTGGCAGCGCGGTCAGGTGACCAGGATAACGCACTGCGCTGAGGCCCATGCGGAGCACACAGGACATTATCATTGTTTGGTGAAGGGAGCCATGTTCATTTACTTTATTTGAAACTTTATTTAACTAGGCAAGTCAGTTAAAAACACATTATTTACAATTACATCCTGGCCAAACCCTAATCCTAGGGTAAATATTTTCTTAACTTTATTTCTTGAACTGCATTGTTGGTTAAGTGCTTGTAAGTAAGCATTTCACTGTACACATTTTGCATTCAGAGCATGTGCCAATTTTTTCCCCTAGTTCTGCCATTGAGAATACTGTACCAGATCTGGGTGTATGTTTAGATTATTATAATATTTTATTTTATTTAAGTCAGTTAAGAACAAATTCTTATTTACAATGACGACCTACACTAGCCAAACCCGAACGACACGACCAATTGTGCGCCGCCCAATCACAGCCGGTTGTGATAAGCCTGGAATCGAACCAGGGTCTGTAGTGACTCCACTAGCACTGAGTTTTCACTGCCTGACCGCTGCGCCACCCAGAAGCCCTGTAGGGTACTAGGCTGTTTAGAATATTCATACAGTCATAACATGAATTGGTTATTTCAGCCACTAACAAATAAATCGGCTCTTGATCTTGTGTCTCATGTGTTGGTACACAGATGGTTGGCCAAGAGGTTTGAAGATCATGAATAGGTTTATTCGTTAGTCTGAAGAGTATAACAAAATATCAATCATTCTGTCCTGACAAATAGGATAGTAGGTCAATATCAAACTGAGTTGAATTGTTTTATTGATATGGGTCAAGGATGTGATCCATAAGTGAAGCCTATTGGCACAACGCCTCTCCCCTATTTGACCTAGATAGTTTGTGTGTATGTACTGATATGTAGGCTACGTGTGCCTTTTTAAAAATGTATGTAGTTCTGTTCTTGAGCTGTTCTTGTATAATGATGTTCTGTATTTTGTCATTCTGTATTATGTTTCATATTTTGTGTGGACCCCAGGAAGAGTAGCTGCTGCTTTTGCAACAGCTAATGGGGATCCTAATAAAATACCAAATAGGTAGGCCTGTTAGGCAATACATGCAGTGATTTCGATATAAAATGCATTTTGTTTGGGAAATGCATAGGCCTACCGGTAAAAGTGAGTACACTGCTCGTGGGCTTCAGAAGGAAATGGACCGTTAACAGTAATCGGTGTCAAGACTGTCATGTTTTTCGTTGTCCATTTTGACATAAAACACAATAATACAATCATTAAGGCAACGTGGTGAGATTAAATATATGGATGTTTATTTTAAAAAAAAACATTTTGCATGAACACAATTTGGGCAATATGGTCGTTTTCAATCTATAAAGTTCACATTAATTCATCTGTTAACATAGGCATAATATTTACACTCTCGCTATTGCATGTCATTTGTGACATGCCATTGCACACAATGAAGACTAGACGTGCAGCTGTGAAGGATGACATGGGATCATGGGTACGTTTCTCTCCACTAGGCTACAATTATGATGGAATGATAAAGACAATATCTAGTCTGCCTCAGTTTCTCTATCGTTTAATGATGACAGTCCGGGCGGTTTCTCTATCGTTTAATGATGACTGTCCAGGCGGTTTCTCTATCGTTTAATGATGACAGTCCGGGCGGTTTCTCTATCGTTTAATGATGACTGTCCGGGCAGTTTCTCTATCGTTTAATGATGACAGTCCGGGCGGTTTCTCTATCGTTTAATGATGACTGTCCAGGCGGTTTCTCTATCGTTTAATGATGACTGTCCAGGCGGTTTCTCTATCGTTTAATGATGACAGTCCGGGCGTTTTCTCTATCGTTTAATGATGACTGTCCGGGCGTTTTCTCTATCGTTTAATGATGACTTTCCGGGAGTACAACATCACATGGATAGGAGGAACCATAACAGGCAGACTTGCCTCATGCGCAATTTTGGTAGCCATTGGATACTGTTTCATTGTGACCTTTTGTTTTAGTGCTTGCCCATGCCTATTTTGTGATTTCTTTTCACCAACAGAGCATACTGCATTCGCCTATTATAGTAGACCCATGTCGTGCGCTCTATAGGGTACATAAGCAACAGGGAGCGCTGCGTAATGGCAACGGCAACCGAATATTCCACTGCGTAAAGTGACTATCCGCGATATAACAAATCTTTCAGTTTCTTTCTAAACTCTTCTCTCATTAGGCAATAAATTACAGGGTTTAGACAGCTATTGGCGTGCGCAAGGCAGACTGTCACAGGAAATACGTAAGTGTGAACTATGTAGTAAGATTTATCCCAATGCACAGCATTCAATTTCACAAGGACGCCCCAGAATGTGATGGCGTGATTTGGCATCCAGCAAAGAAAGAAGGACAGGACCACGATGGTGACAGATTTGGTGACTTGTGATGTCCGTTTGGTGTTTGTTTTCATACTACGGTTGCGGATGAATCGCAAAAGCATGATGTAGCTGACTGAAACAATGGCCATGGGTAAAACAAATGCAAATATTATTTTCTGAAGGTGATAAACTGCTAACCAATATTGTCCATCAGGGAACTTAAGCAAACATAGTTTTTCCCCCGCTACATTTGTCACGGTTGAGAATATGGATGTTGGTGCAGTCGCAAA
This sequence comes from Salmo salar, assembly GCF_965601325.2. NCBI lineage: Eukaryota > Metazoa > Chordata > Actinopteri > Salmoniformes > Salmonidae > Salmo > Salmo salar. The sequence goes on from NC_138316.1 coordinate 43,586,226, forward strand.
TGTTGCGGATACCCAAAGAACCACGCAAATCCATTTGGCAGAGCAGGACTTTTGCCTAGTTCGGTCCTTTAGAGAGGAGGCGACGGACCAGTATCGGGTGACGCTCATTGCAGTCAGAAAGAACACGCTCGCGTACATGTTCATAACGGTGACGGAGCTGATGATTTTGCACATGGCATCTCCAAACGGCCAGCTGAAGTCAAGTGCGGTGTCCACTGCCCAGAACGGCAGAGTCAATACAAACTGGAAGTCCGTCACTGCCAAGTTAAGGACAAAGAAGTTGATTCTGGATTTTTTCCGCTCTTGTTTCACTCTGATAAAGAAGAGCACCAGTAAGTTGCCCACCAAGCCCACAGCGCACACCACCGAGTAAACGACGCAGATGAACACCCTCAAAATCGGAGTCCCGTCCGCTGTCACGTCGATGTCCTCTAGGCTACTGAACCGGTCCAGATCCGTCAAGGACCAATTCAGTAGGCCGACACTGCTGTTGTTTCCTTCAGTCATCGTTTCTGTTATTAAATTCGAGTGATTCGTGTAGGCTATCCAACTTCAAATCAGGGTTGTAGTCGCTCACTCTGCTTCCAATACATCCTCAGGTTAGTTTGAAATGATAAGAGCGCAACGATTGCTATGCGCCATTCCTATCATGGCATAATCACACACATTGACAATGTAGCTGTCTTGGTGGGGTACCTCAGAGCGTCTTGACAAGTGCAGTTCTTACAGGATTTATATTGTGACCGCTTCTAGATGCCCTGCCCTGAACGCACAAGGATTGGTGCCAATGTTTGATTGACATTAGGCCATAGCCTATATTCCCTATTTGCATCACTTTCTTGATATTGACCAATAGGCTACTCTGGGCGTAATGGGTTTTATAATGGAATACAATGTGTTTTTCTGGGCAATAGTGATTTGGCTACTCACCCGAGAAATACAGTACTGGTAGGCTTAAACCTAATAAATACTATTGAATGGATTGGAAACATTATTTAGATCTTTCTTCGACCATCCCATGTAGAGATCAGTGGAGGCTGCTGAGGGGAGGGCGGTTCATAAAAATGTCTGGAAAGGAGCGAATGGAACGGGACCAAACCGTGTGTGTTTAAAAATAAAAATAAACATCCATATATTTAATCTCACCCCGTTGCCTTAATGATTGTATTATTGTGTTTTATGTCAAAATGGACAACGAAAAACATGACAGTCTTGACACCGATTACTGTTAATGGTCCATTTCCCTCTGAAGCCCACGAGCAGTGTTATGAGTACAACTTGATAGTTAATGACAGCTTTTACCGGTAGCCCTATGCATTTCCCAAACAAAATGCATTTTATATCGAAAACACTGCATGTATTGCTTTTAATAGGCCTACCAATTTGGTATTTTGGGATATTTTATTAGGATCCCCATTAGCTGTTGCAAAAGCAGCAGCTACTCTTCCTGGGATCCACACAAAATATGAAACATAATACAGAATGACAAAATACAGAACATCATTAGACAAGAACAGCTCAAGAACAGAACTACATACATTTTTAAAAAGGCACATGTAGCCTACATATCAATGCATACACACAAACTATCTAGGTCAAATAGGGGAGAGGCGTTGTGCCGCGAGGTGTTGCTTTATCTGTTTTTTGAAACCAGGTTTGCTGTTTATTTGAGCAATCTGAGATGAAAGATAGTTCCATGCAATAAGGGGTCTATATAATACTGTACGCTTTCTTGAATTTGTTCTGGATTGCAGACATATTAGGGTGTTAAGACGTTAACTTATCCTACTGGATATTCTATAAGCATTGACAATTCACTGAGGACTTTATGCCCACACATGTGAAGTGTGTGTTTAAATAATTAGCATTTCATTAGAATTCCAAATGCTACGTAATGGAATCTGTTAATCTTCATCTCCCTCTAGACCCGGTCAGCCGTCTTCCCACCGTAACCCCGACATGGCCGACACAGGGCTATACCAAGGCCGTACTAAGGCCGTGAGTTCAGGTGAGACATTTCTAATTGTAATTCTAATTTTAGTCTTAAAAGTCAGAACTTCAACAAAAAATGTAAAATAATAAGAATATAATTTGTTTTATGAAAGAAAAGTTTAGATAATCTCCATCTCATTGGAGATGTTCAATAGTCAAGTCCAAAATCATAGATGTTGACGGCACCATCTCCAAAGCCTCCATTCAATCCTAGGTACATGTGGGTGATGCTATCTACCATCCTGCAGCACTCTTCCCTCTATACCAGTGATGGCCTCAGCATTGCATCTGTAGCCAAGCAGAGGAAGAAGGGAAGCAGCTGCTTCTAACCACTCTGGAGAGCAGTCCTTCCTCTTCACTCCAACCCAATCTACCCACCCCAATACAATCCCCTTCCCTCACACCAACCCCTTTAACCCACTCCAATCCCCATAATTTAATCTTTAGAAAACTTTTTGTCAATGCATTTGAATGCGTTCTGTTTTCGATTGGAACCACAATACATCTCAAATTAGGGGAATTTTCATTGTCACTTTACAGATAAATCCATTGATTTATCATCAGAGATAATAGAACTCACCACAAATGCAAGTATTTACTACTTCAACTACTTGTCAATCAATAACTGAGTAACTTGAATTAAACTGTGAGGCAACTGAGCCAGAGAAGCAAGCAGGAGGGCAACGATGACCTTCAGAAACTTTTAACAATGCCAAAAGATTGCAATGCAGTTCCAGTATCCCCAGATTTTGACGACAAGCCTTCCCACACATGGCTCCTCCTAGATGGATTAGTATGCATAGTTATGATGTTTCCCTGCATAAGCTGTTGAATTCCATAACAAATATGATCCTTTTAAATCTGTTCACTAAAATGTGGTGAAGTATTTCCATCTCATAATGTAACTTCTAGAATGGTGAGATTGTCATTGCATCCCACTCCTTCGAGGCATTGCTACACTAGTGACTAGTTGTACCCAAGAGTGTTGGGTACTGTTGGAGCTAGGAACACAAGCATTTCTCTACACCTGCAATACCATCTGCTAAATATGTGTGTGACCAATACAGTTTGATTTAGACTCTGCCTCGTCTAAGGCAGACTGCAAAATGAGTGTCTACTGCCACCCAGTGTATGGTTGTGGTAATAACACACAATATTGTATATTAATGTATTTCGTAAACCACTTAATGGCAGTGGAAATGAAACATGTTACCATTCCACAAGAGTATTTAATACTGTATGTATATGTTCCTGACAAAGAGGTTAAAAATACCACAGATTAGATTTTGACAAGCTAATATATGGTACCCATAAAATCGTGACTAGAGACAAGGAACAAAATATCGATGATCCCATACCTTCAATCTATTTGTTTGTGAACTAAAATGAAGATAAAACCCATAGTTAACAAAATGCCTTTTATTACATCTAAACTGCTATACATTAGACAGACAACATTCAATAAGTAAACAATTTCTTCCAACGCAAGTAATAAATATTCTGTTTTCACCTAGTACTTTCTACAACACATTGGTCTACTGTACAACGTTTCATCTTCCTTGAAAAGCCGTTTAATTCTCTGTTTGGAAATATGAAAGCAGAATCTGGGGGTTAAGGCAGTGGGTGCAGCTGTCAACTTATCCGCTCTTGAAATGAATTTAGTAAATTGGACCCTTTTTAGGTTAAAGTCCACTTTATTGTACAGGTTTTTCTATCTAAAAATATATAAATTAATTTCATCTCATGTTTTTGGATGACGCAAAAACCCAAACTAACACTGGAGGAACTGACACTGTTGAAACACATGGGATTGGGGGGTGGTGATACGGACATCATAATATTACCAATGGGGGGAGAGTGGGAGAGGACTTCACAATAAGGCCATTCCATGCCCATGTTAGGTTACACATAGCATTTTAAATGGGAACACATTCTACGACGTCTGCTCTCACTTTGTCTTAAAAACCGACAAAAGAGATCACAGAGATCTAGAGCAATGACATCAATAACAGATCTGAAACAAAAATAAATCAATCATCCAAATAAATAAAGACATTTGTGATTGGGTCAACTCCTAACCTCTAACCCCAAATCTTAGTCTCACTTTGTTGGTCTACCCTAAACCAGCGCTTCCCAAACTCTGTCCTCACACACACACACACATCCATGAAAATCAAACAGGTGTAAAAATAGATCCGATATATATATATATATAGATGACAAAATAAATAAAATACTGCACAACATTGTTTATACAGAGAGGACATTTTTAAAACACGTCTGATGCTATCAAAGAGCCAATCAGTTAAGAGTAGGAGAGAAGGGGGGTGGTGACAAGACAGGAAGGTCTCCATGGCTGCAAAGTTGACCTGTTATTTGCTCTGGTTCAGGATACTAGATGGAGAGTGATTGGGGAAGCTGTCGCAAGCGATTATCTACCTCAAGAGGGGAAAGCTAATTAGGCTTGAAGTGAAGAGCTGTGGAAGAGAAGAGGACTGAAGCACAAACACCTTGAGAGAATGACACTGCAGAAAAGCCTGACTACAAAGACACTCCGCAGAATGGTGGAATGGGCTACGGACAGACAGAAAAGACACTCAGCAGAATGGTGGAATGGGCTACGGACAGACAGAAAAGACACTCCGCAGAATGGTGGAATGGGCTACGGACAGACAGAAAAGACACTCAGCAGAATGGTGGAATGGGCTACGGACAGACAGAAAAGACACTCCGCAGAATGGTGGAATGGGCTACGGACAGACAGAAAAGACACTCCGCAGAATGGTGGAATGGGCTACGGACAGACAGAAAAGACACTCAGCAGAATGGTGGAATGGGCTACGGACAGACAGAAAAGACACTCAGCAGAATGGTGGAATGGGCTACGGACAGACAGAAAAGACACTCAGCAGAATGGTGGAATGGGCTACGGACAGACAGAAAAGACACTCAGCAGAATGGTGGAATGGGCTACGGACAGACAGAAAAGACACTCAGCAGAATGGTGGAATGGGCTACGGACAGACAGAAAAGACACTCAGCAGAATGGTGGAATGGGCTACGGACAGACAGAAAAGACACTCAGCAGAATGGTGGAATGGGCTACGGACAGACAGAAAAGACACTCAGCAGAATGGTGGAATGGGCTACGGACAGACAGAAAAGACACTCAGCAGAATGGTGGAATGGGCTACGGACAGACAGAAAAGACACTCAGCAGAATGGTGGAATGGGCTACGGACAGACAGAAAAGACACTCAGCAGAATGGTGGAATGGGCTACGGACAGACAGAAAAGACACTCAGCAGAATGGTGGAATGGGCTACGGACAGACAGAAAAGACACTCAGCAGAATGGTGGAATGGGCTACGGACAGACAGAAAAGACACTCCGCAGAATGGTGGAATGGGCTACGGACAGACAGAAAAGACACTCCGCAGAATGGTGGAATGGGCTACGGACAGACAGAAAAGACACTCAGCAGAATGGTGGAATGGGCTACGGACAGACAGAAAAGACACTCCGCAGAATGGTGGAATGGGCTACGGACAGACAGAAAAGACACTCAGCAGAATGGTGGAATGGGCTACGGACAGACAGAAAAGACACTCCGCAGAATGGTGGAATGGGCTACGGACAGACAGAAAAGACACTCAGCAGAATGGTGGAATGGGCTACGGACAGACAGAAAAGACACTCAGCAGAATGGTGGAATGGGCTACGGACAGACAGAAAAGACACTCAGCAGAATGGTGGAATGGGCTACGGACAGACAGAAAAGACACTCAGCAGAATGGTGGAATGGGCTACGGACAGACAGAAAAGACACTCAGCAGAATGGTGGAATGGGCTACGGACAGACAGAAAAGACACTCAGCAGAATGGTGGAATGGGCTACGGACAGACAGAAAAGACACTCAGCAGAATGGTGGAATGGGCTACGGACAGACAGAAAAGACACTCAGCAGAATGGTGGAATGGGCTACGGACAGACAGAAAAGACACTCCGCAGAATGGTGGAATGGGCTACGGACAAACAGAAAAGACACTCAGCAGAATGGTGGAATGGGCTACGGACAGACAGAAAAGACACTCAGCAGAATGGTGGAATGGGTTACGGACAGACAGAAAAGACACTCCGCAGAATGGTGGAATGGGCTACGGACAGACAGAAAAGACACTCCGCAGAATGGTGGAATGGGCTACGGACAGACAGAAAAGACACTCAGCAGAATGGTGGAATGGGCTACGGACAGACAGAAAAGACACTCAGCAGAATGGTGGAATGGGCTACGGACAGACAGAAAAGACACTCAGCAGAATGGTGGAATGGGCTACGGACAGACAGAAAAGACACTCAGCAGAATGGTGGAATGGGCTACGGACAGACAGAAAAGACACTCAGCAGAATGGTGGAATGGGCTACGGACAGACAGAAAAGACACTCAGCAGAATGGTGGAATGGGCTACGGACAGACAGAAAAGACACTCAGCAGAATGGTGGAATGGGCTACGGACAGACAGAAAAGACACTCAGCAGAATGGTGGAATGGGCTACGGACAGACAGAAAAGACACTCAGCAGAATGGTGGAATGGGCTACGGACAGACAGAAAAGGTTGACGGACAAGGTAATGTCAATGACTTCAACATAGTCTCTCCCTCCCTCCCTCTCTCCCTCTCTGGGAACAAAGAAAAAAAGCATCTGTTTTTGACTGTAGGTGACTGTGATGATTGTGACTGTAGGTGACTGTGATGATTGTGACTGTAGGTGACTGTGATGATTGTGACTGTAGGTGACTGTGATGATTGTGACTGTAGGTGATTGTGATGATTGTGACTGTAGGTGACTGTGATGATTGTGACTGTGATGATTGTGACTGTAGGTGACTGTGATGATTGTGACTGTAGGTGACTGTGATGATTGTGACTGTGATGATTGTGACTGTAGGTGACTGTGATGATTGTGACTGTAGGTGACTGTGATGATTGTGACTGTGATGATTGTGACTGTAGGTGACTGTGATGATTGTGACTGTAGGTGACTGTGATGATTGTGACTATCACTAAAGCAGGGATTTTGGAAAGTTTTAAAAGTCAGTACAGTAGCCTGAACAAACCCTGTATTTTATTTTCATATCGTCTATGTTGGCGGAAAACTGATTCAGCAGGAAAAAGTGACAAACATTGCTGTCATTGTTTGGATCCTGACACATTCTTTAATGTCTTCTGAAAGAGCTTACATGGCAGTTGTTGAGTTCCAATGACGAGAGTCTCCTGTATATTTAACCAGCAGTGACTGTTTAGCCTGAGCCTGGTCCTATACCTTTATATCCTGACTGGTAATTCACTCATTCTATTATAGTTACACGTTCACTGTGTAAATTCCTCTGTCTGTATTCTGTCTCTATATTATCTATCACTCAAAGCACCATTTCACCAGGTCACATTCTGACTGAGTCAATGTACTTGGTCAAAGTTGAGTTGGATGGAAACTGCCTCTCATATTAGCAATATCCCCATAGCATTTATAACACAGTAGATACGTCTGTCTCTGTCTCTACGGGGTACTCCCCTCCGCCTCTACGGGGTACTCCTCTCCGTCTCTACGGGGTACTCCTCTCCGCCTCTACGGGGTACTCCCCTCCGCCTCTACGGGGTACTCCCCTCCGCCTCTACGGGGTACTCCCCTCCGCCTCTACGGGGTACTCCTCCCTGTCTCTACGGGGTACTCCCCTCCGCCTCTACGGGGTACTCCTCCCTGTCTCTACGGGGTACTCCCCTCCGCCTCTACGGGGTACTCCTCCCTGTCTCTACGGGGTACTCCCCTCCGCCTCTACGGGGTACTCCCCTCCGCCTCTACGGGGTACTCCCCTCCGCCTCTACGGGGTACTCCTCTCCGCCTCTACGGGGTACTCCTCCCTGTCTCTACGGGGTACTCCCCTCCGCCTCTACGGGGTACTCCTCTCCGCCTCTACGGGGTACTCCCCTCCGCCTCTACGGGGTACTCCTCTCTGTCTCTACGGGGTACTCCCCTCCGCCTCTACGGGGTACTCCCCTCCGCCTCTACGGGGTACTCCTCTCCGCCTCTACGGGGTACTCCTCTCTGTCTCTACGGGGTACTCCCCTCCGCCTCTACGGGGTACTCCTCTCTGTCTCTACGGGGTACTCCTCCCTGTCTCTACGGGGTACTCCTCCCTGTCTCTACGGGGTACTCCCCTCCGCCTCTACGGGGTACTCCTCTCCGCCTCTACGGGGTACTCCCCTCCGCCTCTACGGGGTACTCCCCTCCGCCTCTACGGGGTACTCCTCTCTGCTATGAGTTTAGCTGCAGTGTCTCACAAACAACCAGGTGAAAACAGAGAGGAAGAGCGTGTGATAGGTGGAGGATACTAGACTGAAAGCAATGTAGCGCCCAGATACACATGCACTCTGTGTGGGTTGACTTCATTTTTGGTATTGTGCAAAAGGTGACAAAAGTGGTTGAATAAGCAAAACCAAAGCAAAAACAGAATATAACGAAGTTTCAAATAAAAGCATAAAATGACTGTAGAGTATTTCTCAAGTTAAATAGGCATTCTGTGTCTACCATAGTTTTCATAACCATACAAATGTGAACACATTTTCTGCTAAAATGTTGTCAAATTGAAATACTGGGCATAATTACTGCACAGATGGTCTATTGAAGGGGGGGAGAAATGAAAGGCCCAATGCAGCCGTTTTTATATCAATATCAAATCATTTCTGGGTAACATGAAGTACCTTACTGTAATAGATTTCCATTAAAATGGGCAGAATTTGCTTTTTAGGGGAAAAAAACATTCTAAAGCAATAATTTTGCCAGGACTGTCTGAGACTGGTCTGGGACTGGTCTGGGACTGGTCTGGGACTGGTCTGGGACTGGTCTGGGAGTGGGAAGGGGGGAAACTGAAAACTAGCTGTTATTGGCAGAGGTTTGGAAGTCTCTTTGCTATTGGTCTAGTAACCAATTTACCACATGGTGATGTTACCATGTAAACCTGCTGATTAGAAGGTTCTGTGTAGATTATTTTCAACCAGCAACTATCAGGAAATAAAACTGATTTACATTGTTTTCACACTTTTACAGTGTTAGTTTCATCAGCTGTTGTGCACTATGATAAAAACACCGGAAAACAGAATTGTGACTGCACTAGCCCTTTACAGAGATGAAAAGCAGAAATGTCTAATATTACCCACCTAGCTATGCACTCCTCACAGCATCAACCTGAAGTCCTTAGGGAATTCATATTTACGTCATTTAGCAGACCCAATTATCCAGAGAGACTTATTCACATATCTTACATATAACTTAGAATGCATAACACAAAACAAATTATACAGTAACAAACAAGTCAACCAGGGAAAAGATATTGTCTTGGAGAAGAAATTCAACTGTGATTTGAAAATGAAGAGTAGAGAGAGATTGATAAGTTGAAAATGTCAAGAGGTAATGCCATGGATGTGTGAGGAGAATCCCCATCAGATCGAACAGGATAAAAACCAAAGAAAAGTAATGAGATATTCAAGTTCAGATTATCGCAGGGCAACATATGTATAGCTGTGTGGATACATCTTCAGTCTCCACTTCAAAACAGCAACTGAAGTTACTTACGGGACAGAAAAAGTCTTCAATTAATTAATATACAAAAGTAAAAAGAGAAAATATACTTTTTGTTCTCTGTACACAGCGTTGCTCTTTTCGTACAAAAAAAAGAGCCTTCCTCCGTTTTTTGCACGGCTAGCGTTTCTGGTAGGTACCAGCAGGGAGCTGATCTAGGTCCAGTCTAGTCCGTCGACTTCAGAGATGAAACCCAGAGACCTTTCTGATATCTCACTGTTCTGGAATCAGTCTAGTGGAATGATGTCAGGGAGCCAGCTACCAACCGATAACTGTTCTGGAGTCAGTCTAGCAACACTAGGTGCCAATCCCATCCATCTGTGGGGTGTGACCAGTCAAACGTCACCTCGGGACCGGCTCCGCCACAGACAGGTATTCCACTGTTCTGGAGTCAGCCTTAACGACACAACTCAAAACCAGAGCTGTAGACTGGGTGGGACCGTTAAACTGTTTCTGGGTCAGTTTAGTCACGACGGCATCCTCCATTAAACAACCAACAAACCCTCTGTTTCGGAGTCAGTCGCTAGTCGCCCAAAACAAAATCGTCAGTCTAGTGAGATCACGTCGGGGATGGCTCCGTAGAGGGCTGCGGCCGCCGCCACATCAGCACTGGACCGACCTCCTACGCCGGGGTGTGTGTGTGAGTGCGTGGGGTGTGTGTGTGAGTGCGTGGGGTGTGTGTGTGAGTGTGTGGAGTGTGTGCTGTGAGTGTCTCTCAGACTGCTAGAGGATACTAGGCTACTGTTGCTGCCACCGCTGCTGTTTCCTCCACCATCCCCACCGTTGACGGGCGCCAGCGAGCCAGAGGAGGGCGCCCCAGATTGGTCCAGGAACAGCTGGGAGGAGGACGAGGAGGTGGTGTAGGGACGGAAGTGGTTGAGAAGGAGCTCGTGGTCGTCTGACGCGGAGGCAGCAGCGGCGGCGGCCATCACCATGTTGTAATGCTTCAGAGGAGGACAAACAGGTACATTCACATCACCATGTTGTAATGCTTCAGAGGAGGACAAACAGGTACATTCACATCACCATGTTGTAATGCTTCAGAGGAGGACAAACAGGTACATTCACATCACCATGTTGTAATGCTTCAGAGGAGGACAAACAGGTACATTCACATCACCATGTTGTAATGCTTCAGAGGAGGACAAACAGGTACATTCACATCACCATGTTGTAATGCTTCAGAGGAGGACAAACAGGTACATTCACATCACCATGTTGTAATGCTTCAGAGGAGGACAAACAGGTACATTCAGTTATATTCATCTTGTGACCAAAGCCACGTTCTGGGGACGTCTTTAGACGTTATAGTGTTGACTTTAAAATGAGGCCCACAGGGGTGTTCCACATAAAACATACCTGATGATTGTCCCCTTGTAGAAAGGAGAAGAAATTCAGATCTGTGAATAAAACACGGACCAAACACAACATCCAGTCATTCATTTTATTCACAATGGACCATGATCAGTACAGGTTCAACTGACTCAGTCAGACAACTTAGTGTTTACTGTATACAGGGGCATTCTGGTCTCCACAGACCCTGAAGAGACTCCTGAAGAAATGTGTCGAGGCAGTGTGTAGTAGTAGGTTGGTGTGTGTGTGTGGTTGTGTATGTGTGTGTTACCTGTGAGCTGGTTTGGGGCGTGGTAGTATGGACGGTAGTCCTGGATGAGGGGAGGTACAGGGGGGATGTAGCTGGTGTCCACAGACGGCATGCTGGGGGTCCGGCTCACTGGGGACACCTGGTGGTGCAGGTTCAACACTCTGCAAACAAACAGACACACAGCACAGAGAAAGAGACAGAGAGAATATTAACACACACAGAGGTGTGTGAGAGACAGAGAGAATATTAAACACACACAGAGGTGTGTGAGAGACAGAGAGAATATTAACACACACAGAGGTGTGTGAGAGACAGAGAGAATATTAACACACACAGAGGTGTGTGAGAGACAGAGAGAATATTAAACACACACAGAGGTGTGTGAGAGACAGAGAGAATATTAACACACACAGAGGTGTGTGAGAGACAGAGAGAATATTAACACACACAGAGGTGTGTGAGAGACAGAGAGAATATTAACACACACAGAGGTGTGTGAGAGACAGAGAGAATATTAACACACACAGAGGTGTGTGAGAGACAGAGAGAATATTAACACACACAGAGGTGTGTGAGAGGTGCAAGAGAGGGGCGAGAGAGAGGGGTGAGAGGTGAGAGATGTGGAAGGGGTATGAGGGGTGAGAGGGGAGGGAGGCGAGATTGGTGCGAGGTGTATTGGTGGAGGTGGGCCTCACCCCTTGTTGACGATGGGAGGCGAGGTGGGGGACAGGGAGGGGCAGGCCCTCTTGAGGGGCGGTTGGTCATCATCGTCGTCCTCTGAGGAGCTGTCCAGGGTTAGGTCGATCACCTCCACCTTCATCCTACTGCTGCCCCCGTTGTGGGACGACGAGCTCCTCTGCTCCCCTACCGCCGACCGATGCAAGCCTGGGGGAGAGAGACACGGGAATCACGGCTTCAATCAATCAATCAATCAATCAATCAATCAAATGTATCTATATAGCTAGCCTATTTTGCAGTGATTTACACACCCCAGCCTAGAGTAAGTGGCAACACAGTGGACTGGTCATGAGACATATAGTGTAATGAAAACAAGCCAGGATAATATCATCCAGTACAACGAGAGACAGCCTGTTGTTCCAGCACTGTTCTAACACACATTCTTATACAAATCAAGGTCCAATGAACAGAGTGGAATCAGGTATGTTAAAAGCTGCAGGGCTGGACCAAAAGCCTGCCCTTACACACCGCCTCTCTCACCTTCCAGTCCGTTGCTGTAGGAGGCTGACGAGACCTCCTGTACTTCCTTCTTTGTCCTCATGGGGGCCCAGTAGCCATCCTCCTTAAACTGGATCTCATCACAGTCTACACAGCTGTTCAGGATCTCCATAAACAACCTGGACAAGACAGACACAGAAACAACAGTGTGAAGCTATACTGTACATGTCCTCACGTTGTGTTACAGTCATTGTGTGTAGTGTTATTCATGTTGTTTACTTGGTGTGTGTAAATACATCTATACACTACAGATTGTATAGCATAGAAAACACCATCTGAATTTCTCCTGTAGGAATGAATAGAGTGGACCTGTATACAGTATAACTGAATAGAGTGGACCTGTATACAGTATAACTGAATAGAGTGGACCTGTATACAGTATAACTGAATAGAGTGGACCTGTATACAGTATAACTGAATAGAGTGGACCCGTATACAGTATAACTGAATAGAGTGGACCCGTATACAGTATAACTGAATAGAGTGGACCTGTATACAGTATAACTGAATAGAGTGGACCTGTATACAGTATAACTGAATAGAGTGGACCCGTATACAGTATAACTGAATAGAGTGGACCTGTATACAGTATAACTGAATAGAGTGGACCTGTATACAGTATAACTGAATAGAGTGGACCTGTATACAGTATAACTGAATAGAGTGGACCCGTATACAGTATAACTGAATAGAGTGGACCCGTATACAGTATAACTGAATAGAGTGGACCTGTATACAGTATAACTGAATAGAGTGGACCTGTATACAGTATAACTGAATAGAGTGGACCCGTATACAGTATAACTGAATAGAGTGGACCCGTATACAGTATAACTGAATAGAGTGGACCTGTATACAGTATAACTGAATAGAGTGGACCCGTATACAGTATAACTGAATAGAGTGGACCCGTATACAGTATAACTGAATAGAGTGGACCCGTATACAGTATAACTGAATAGAGTGGACCCGTATACAGTATAACTGAATAGAGTGGACCTGTATACAGTATAACTGAATAGAGTGGACCCGTATACAGTATAACTGAATAGAGTGGACCCGTATACAGTATAACTGAATAGAGTGGACCCGTATACAGTATAACTGAATAGAGTGGACCTGTATACAGTATAACTGAATAGAGTGGACCCGTATACAGTATAACTGAATAGAGTGGACCCGTATACAGTATAACTGAATAGAGTGGACCCGTATACAGTATAACTGAATAGAGTGGACTTGTATACAGTATAACTGAATAGAGTGGACCCGTATACAGTATAACTGAATAGAGTGGACCCGTATACAGTATAACTGAATAGAGTGGACCCGTATACAGTATAACTGAATAGAGTGGACCCGTATACAGTATAACTGAATAGAGTGGACCCGTATACAGTATAACTGAATAGAGTGGACCCGTATACAGTATAACTGAATAGAGTGGACCCGTATACAGTATAACTGAATAGAGTGGACCCGTATACAGTATAACTGAATAGAGTGGACCCGTATACAGTATAACTGAATAGAGTGGACCCGTATACAGTATAACTGAATAGAGTGGACCCGTATACAGTATAACTGAATAGAGTGGACCCGTATACAGTATAACTGAATAGAGTGGACCCGTATACAGTATAACTGAATAGAGTGGACCCGTATACAGTATAACTGAATAGAGTGGACCCGTATACAGTATAACTGAATAGAGTGGACCCGTATACAGTATAACTGAATAGAGTGGACCCGTATACAGTATAACTGAATAGAGTGGACCCGTATACAGTATAACTGAATAGAGTGGACCCGTATACAGTATAACTGAATAGAGTGGACCCGTATACAGTATAACTGAATAGAGTGGACCCGTATACAGTATAACTGAATAGAGTGGACCCGTATACAGTATAACTGAATAGAGTGGACCCGTATACAGTATAACTGAATAGAGTGGACTCGTATACAGTATAACTGAATAGAGTGGACCCGTATACAGTATAACTGAATAGAGTGGACCCGTATACAGTATAACTGAATAGAGTGGACCCGTATACAGTATAACTGAATAGAGTGGACCCGTATACAGTATAACTGAATAGAGTGGACCCGTATACAGTATAACTGAATAGAGTGGACCCGTATACAGTATAACTGAATAGAGTGGACCTGTATACAGTATAACTGAATAGAGTGGACCTGTATACAGTATAACTGAATAGAGTGGACTTGTATACAGTATAACTGAATAGAGTGGACTTGTATACAGTATAACTGAGAAGATTGTTTATGTACATACTGTGGGTCAACTAGCGGAATCCCGCCTATGGTTTGATGTGACTATCTGGATTCAGTACCATTTCATGTTTGAAGAACACAACCACAGACCGTTCAACTCAACAACCCCCCAGCTAAGCACAAATTCATGCTGCTAATCAACTATTGTCAACTTCCTGTTTATTTTGATCACTGCTCACCCAAAATGTCACCCTATGGGTGAATATTGAATTTGTGCAGAAAAATAAGTTGGTTGCAACTGGGGCCATGTAAGGAATTGTTGGGCTACACATTTTAAACCCACAGGTCACCATCTTATGTGACCATTAAAGTCTGAAACTGGGGACAGAAAATAAACAAACTAAACCCAGAGGAATATAAAGTGGTCAGTGGCACGTTCCCGGATGATGTGCTTCTTTCGAGCATAAAATTAAGAAAATCTGCACAAAATTGTAGGGGCAGACCCCGCCGCAAGTTTCTGTGATACGGTATAATAACATAGATGTATACAGTATACACAGTGCCTTCAGAAAGTATTCATACCCCTTGACTTATTCCACATTTTGTTGTATTACAGCCTGAATTTAAAATTGATTAAATACATTTTTTCCCCCTCACCCACATACAATACGCCATAATGACATCACAATAGGCCATAATGACATCACAATACGCCATAATGACATCCCAATACCCCATAATGACATCCCAATACCCCATAATGACATCCCAATACCCCATAATGACATCCCAATACCCCATAATGACATCACAATACCTCATAATGACAAAGAGAAAACATGTTTTTAGACATTTTTGCATATTTATTGAAAATTAAATACAGAAATATCTCACTTACATAAGTATGCACACCCCTGAGTCAATACTATGCAGAAGCTCCTTTGGCAGTGATTACAGTAGAGTCTTTCTGGGCAAGTCTCTAAGAGCTGAGTCATTCTGGGTAAGTCTCTAAGAGATTTCCACACCTGGATTGTGCAACATTTTTCCATTATTCTTTTCAAAATTCTTCAAGCTCTGTCAAATTGGTTGTTGATCATTGCTAGACAACCATTTTCAGGTCTTGCTATATATTTTCAAGAAGATTTAAGTCAAAACTGTAACTTGCCCACTCAGGAACATTCACTGTCTTCTTGGTAAGCAACTCCAGTGTATATTTGGCCTTGTGTTTTTGTCCTACTGAAAGGTGAATTCATCTCTGGTGGAAAGCAGACAACCTGGTTTTCCTCTAGGATTTTGCCTGTGTTTAGCTCCATTCAGTTTATTTTATATCCTGAAACTCCCCAGTCCTTAACGATTACAAGCATACCCATAACATGATGCAGCCACCACTATGCTTGAAAATATGGAGAGTGGTAACTCAGTAATGTGTTGTATTAAATTTGCCCCAAACATAACACTTTGCATTCAGGACAAAAATATAATTGCTTTGCAACATTGTTTGTATTATTACTTTAGTGCCGTGTTGCAAACAGGAACCATGTTTTGGAATATTTTTTATTCTGTACAGACTTCCTTCATTTCACTCTGTCATTTAGGTTAGTATTGTGGAGTAACTACAATGTTGTTGATCCATCCTCAGTTTTCTCCTATCACAGCCATTAAAATTTGTAACTGTTTTAAAGTCACCATTGGCCTCATAGTGAAATCCCTGAGCGGTTTCCTTCCTCTCCGGCAACTGAGTTAGGAAGGACACCTGTATCTCTGTAGTGACTGGGTGTATTGATAAACCATCCAAAGTGTAATTACTAACTTTACCATGCTCAAAGGGATATTCAATGTCTGCTTTTTTTATTTTTACCAATCTACCTATAGGTGCCCTTCTTTGCTAGGCATTGGAAAACTTCTCTAGTCTTTGTGGTTGAATCTGTGTTTGAAATTCACTGCTCGACTAAGGGACCTTACAGATAATTGTATGTGTGGTGTACAGAGATGAGGTAGTCATTCATGTTAAACACTATTATTGTACACAGAGTGAGTCCATGCAACTTATTATGTGACTTGTTAAGCACATTTTCACTCCTGAACATATTTAGGGTTGTCATAACAAAGGGGTTTTAATACTTACTGACTCAAGACATTTCAGCTTTTCATTTTTTATTAATTACTACAAATTTAAAAAAAAACATACTTCCACTTTGACCTTACGGGGTATTGTGTGTAGGCCAGTGACAAACAACTGTAAATGTAATCCATTTTAAATTCAGGCTGTAACACAACAGCATGTGGAATAAGTGAAGGCATGACTCCTTTCTGAAAGGCCTGTAGGACCACTATGTTCTGTATTAAATGGTGACACTAAGAGCTGGTACAGGGTTGTGGGTCTCACCCGTCAATGATGAGATGTTCGTAGGGGGCTTTCTTATCACAGACGGGACAAACCCAGGTGGGTTTCTTCTCATTCATCTGGATGTACAGCGTAGCGTCAAAACACTGCAGGTGGGAACACGTCAGCGCCCGGCATGGGATCATCAGCCGCATCTTCCCCAGCTGCACACACACACGCCACAGACATAGCAGTTAAGAGGTGATAGGGGTATTGAGACAACTCGGGACACACACAGTAAAGTACAGTAATAGAGGTATTAAGACAGAGTGTGTGTGTTTACCGGACAGAGCAGCGACACACGCAGGCTGGTGGTGGCGATTTCACTGTCTGGATCTGCCGTTAGCTTCTCTTTGACTGCAGGGGGACAGAGAACAGCATGAAGAAGAAGCAGGGATCATGACCACCTATACAACACCTGCACAACCATCTACAGTAGATGAACACTTCACATGGAATATAGTACAGAGCTCCATGACAATACAGGACAAGGCTAGCGTGGTTTAAACAGGCCAGAACTAAATATGTAGCTAGATACATTTGTGTCATGGACCCGTTCAGTCAGATCCATAGATATACATTTAACCTAGCATGCTAACAGTGCTAACAGTGTAAATAGTGTGTCGTCCTGGCAACCCTTACTGAGTGCTCTGGAATGGTCTGGGTTCCTGATGCCTTTGGACCGTAGTCTCTGCAACAGTACTGTGGACGACTGCTGCTTGACCAGGTAAACCGCCAGAGAGTAGCTCTGAAAACACAGAAGGTGCTGTAGGGTTGTTAAAATCACTCTCCTTTTCATCCAGATCACTGCACTTTTCTACGCACTTTTATTCATGTGTTTTTGCCCCATTGTTGTTATCAAACCAAAACATTATTTATACAGCACATTTCTTACAGGAGTAAATTCTAAGTGCTTAAAACATAATATAAATTGGCCTCCCGAGTGGTGTAGACGTCTAAGGCATCTGTATCGCAGTGCTTGAAGCACAACTACAGACCCGGGTTCGATCCCGGGCTGTGTCGCAGCCGTCCGCGACCGGGAGACCCATGAGGCGGTGCACAATTGGCCCAGTGTCCTCCGGGTTAGTGGAGGGTTTGGCGGGCAGGGATGTCCTTGTCCCATCGTGCACTAGCGACTCCTGTGGCGGGCCGGGCGCAGTGCACGCTGACACGGTCACCAGGTGTACGGTGTTTCCTCCGACACATTGGTGCGGATAGCTTCAGGGTTAAGTGGGCATTGTGTCAAGAAGCAGTGCAGCTTGGTTGGGTTGTGTGTTTCGGAAGACGCACGGCTCTCGACCTTCGCCTCTCCCGAGTCCGTAGGGGAGTTGCAGCGATGAGACAAGATTAACTACCAATTGGATACCACGAAATTGGGGAGAAAAAAGGGCAATAATAATAAAAAATAATTAAAAAATATATATATATATATATATATTGGGGAGAAAAAGAGGCAATAATAATAAAAAATATTTAAAAAATATATATTTTTAAGAAAAAAATATAAAAATACAAAAAAAACAAATAATAAAAAGATCAGAAAGATAAAAAACTAAACGAATTCTAGAATTTTTTACAATTAAGATAGAGAATAATCAAATGAAGAGAATTTTAAATGTATCATCATATCTTACCCTTCCAACCTCTGAGGTCCAAGACACCACGATGGTGTTGGGGACTGTGGTGGATAGTCTGACCACTGAGGTAATGTTGATGGGCCGGCTGGGGCGCTTCGGCTCCACACCATTTTTCGTTGGAGGAAGATAGCCCTGAGAGGGGGGGAGAGAAAGAAAGAAAGAGAGAAAGAGAGAGAGAGAGAAAGGTCACACTCCACATCTCAATCAACTGTTTATTGTCATTGAAGATATGGTTTGTGTTTAACTAGGAGTACTGTACAGTGTGTAACCAGGAGTACTGTACAGTGTGTAACCGGGAGAACTGTGCAGTGTGTAACCGGGAGAACTGTGCAGTGTGTAACCGGGAGTACTGTACAGTGTGTAACTGGGAGTACTGTGCAGTGTGTAACCAGGAGTACTGTACAGTGTGTAACTGGGAGTACTGTGCAGTGTGTAACCAGGAGTACTGTACAGTGTGTAACTAGAAGTACTGTGCAGAGTGTAACCGGGAGTACTGTACAGTGTGTAACCGGGAGTACTGTACAGTGTGTAACCGGGAGTACTGTACAGTGTGTAACCGGGAGTACTCTACAGTGTGTAACCGGGAGTACTCTACAGTGTGTAACCAGGAGTACTGTAAAGTGTGTAACCAGAAGTACTGTACAGTGTGTAACCAGGAGTACTGTACAGTGTGTAACCAGGAGTACTGTACAGTGTGTAACCAGGAGTACTGTACAGTGTGTAACTAGGAGTACTGTACAGTGTGTAACCAGGAGTACTGTACAGTGTGTAACTAGGAGTACTGTACAGTGTGTAACCAGGAGTACTGTATAGTGTGTAACCAGGAGTACTGTACAGTGTGTAACTAGGAGTACTGTACAGTGAGTAACTAGGAGTACTGTACAGTGTGTAACTAGGAGTACTGTACAGTGTGTAACCAGGAGTACTATATAGTGTGTAACCAGGAGTACTGTACAGTGTGTAACCAGGAGTACTGTACAGTGTGTAACCAGGAGTACTGTACAGTGTGTAACTAGGACTCCTGTACAGTGTGTAACTAGCAGTAGTGTACAGTGTGTAACTAGGAGTACTGTACAGTGTGTAACCACAGTGTGTAACCAGGAGTATTGTACAGTGTGTAACTAGGAGTACTATACAGTGTGTAACCAAGAGTACTGTACAGTGTGTAACCAGGAGTACTGTACAGTGTGTAACTAGGAGTACTGTACAGTGTGTAACTAGCAGTACTGTACAGTGTGTAACTAGCAGTACTGTACAGTGTGTAACCAGGAGTACTGTACAGTGTGTAACTAGGAGTACTGTACAGTGTGTAACTAGGAGTACTGTACAGTGTGTAACCAAGAGTACTGTACAGTGTGTAACTAGGAGTACTGTACAGTGTGTAACTAGGAGTACTGTACAGTGTGTAACCAGGAGTACTGTACAGTGTGTAACTAGGAGTACTGTACAGTGTGTAACTAGGAGTACTGTACAGTGTGTAACCAAGAGTACTGTACAGTGTGTAACCAGGAGTACTGTACAGTGTGTAACTAGGAGTACTGTACAGTGTGTAACCAGGAGTACTGTACAGTGTGTAACCAGGAGTACTGTACAGTGTGTAACCAGGAGTACTGTACAGTGTGTAACTAGGAGTACTGTACAGTGTGTAACTAGGAGTACTGTACAGTGTGTAACCAGGAGTACTGTACAGTGTGTAACCAGGAGTACTGTACAGTGTGTAACTAGGAGTACTGTACAGTGTGTAACCAGGAGTACTGTACAGTGTGTAACTAGGAGTACTGTACAGTGTGTAACTAGGAGTACTGTACAGTGTGTAACCAGGAGTACTGTACAGTGTGTAACAAGGAGAACTGTACAGTGTGTAACTAGGAGTACTGTACAGTGTGTAACTAGGAGTACTGTACAGTGTGTAACTAGGAGTACTGTACAGTGTGTAACTAGGAGTACTGTACAGTGTGTAACAAGGAGAACTGTACAGTGTGTAACAAGGAGAACTGTACAGTGTGTAACTAGGAGTACTGTACAGTGTGTAACTAGGAGTACTGTACAGTGTGTAACAAGGAGAACTGTACAGTGTGTAACTAGGAGTACTGTACAGTGTGTAACTAGGAGTACTGTACAGTGTGTAACAAGGAGAACTGTACAGTGTGTAACAAGGAGAACTGTACAGTGTGTAACTAGGAGTACTGTACAGTGTGTAACTAGGAGTACTGTACAGTGTGTAACTAGGAGTACTGTACAGTGTGTAACCAGGAGTACTGTACAGTGTGTAACTAGGAGTACTGTACAGTGTGTAACAAGGAGAACTGTACAGTGTGTAACAAGGAGTACTGTACAGTGTGTAACAAGGAGAACTGTACAGTGTGTAACAAGGAGAACTGTACAGTGTGTAACAAGGAGAACTGTACAGTGTGTAACCAGGAGTACTGTACAGTGTGTAACTAGGAGAACTGTACAGTGTGTAACCAGGAGAACTGTACAGTGTGTAACCAGGAGTACTGTACAGTGTGTAACCAGGAGTACTGTACAGTGTGTAACTAGGAGTACTGTACAGTGTGTAACTAGGAGTACTGTACAGTGTGTAACTAGGAGAACTGTACAGTGTGTAACAAGGAGAACTGTACAGTGTGTGGAGTTGTGTTTCTTACCGGGAGGTTGCATGGCTTCCCGTTCACCTTCACACACAGATTGGGCGGAAAGTGGTCTTCCTGAGGACAACTCGTCTCAGAGAGACAAAACCTGCAGACAGACAGACAGACAGACAGACAGACAGACAGACAGACAGACAGACAGACAGGACCATGTCAACCATAATGGGCAGATTGCAATGAAGACTGGCAATTAGATTATGGCCAGCTGATCTCTCGGTAAAGCATCAATACATCCTAAATTCACCTGATCTCAATTGCAACCAGCATTGCCCACCCCCTAACCCCTCCCTAAGACAGATGTCAGGGTTATGTTTCCACCCCCTAACCCCCCCTAAGACAGATGTCAGGGTTATGTTTCCACCCCCTAACCCCTCGCTGAGACAGATGTCAGGGTTATGTTTCCACCCCCTGACCCCTCCCTAAGACAGATGTCAGGGTTATGTTTCCACCCCCTAACCCCTCCCTAAGACAGATGTCAGGGTTATGTTTCCACCCCCTAACCCCTCCCTAAGACAGATGTCAGGGTTATGTTTCCACCCCCTAACCCCTCCCTAAGACAGATGTCAGGGTTATGTTTCCACCCCCTAACCCCCCCTAAGACAGATGTCAGGGTTATGTTTCCACCCCCTAACCCCTCCCTAAGACAGATGTCAGGGTTATGTTTCCACCCCCTAACCCCTTCTTAAGACAGATGTCAGGGTTATGTTTCCACCCCCTAACCCCTCCCTGAGACAGATGTCAGGGTTATGTTTCCACCCCCTAACCCCCCCTAAGACAGATGTCAGGGTTATGTTTCCACCCCCTAACCCCTCCCTAAGACAGATGTCAGGGTTATGTTTCCACCCCCTAACCCCTCCCTAAGACAGATGTCAGGGTTATGTTTCCACCCCCTAACCCCTCCCTAAGACAGATGTCAGGGTTATGTTTCCACCCCCTAACCCCTCCCTAAGACAGATGTCAGGGTTATGTTTCCACCCCCTAACCCCTCCCTAAGACAGATGTCAGGGTTATGTTTCCACCCCCTAACCCCTCCCTAAGACAGATGTCAGGGTTATGTTCCCACCCCCTAACCCCTCCCTAAGACAGATGTCAGGGTTATGTTTCCACCCCCTAACCCCTCCCTAAGACAGATGTCAGGGTTATGTTCCCACCCCCTAACCCCTCCCTAAGACAGATGTCAGGGTTATGTTTCCACCCCCTAACCCCTCCCTAAGACAGATGTCAGGGTTATGTTTCCACCCCCTAACCCCTCCCTAAGACAGATGTCAGGGTTATGTTTCCACCCCCTAACCCCTCCCTAAGACAGGTGTCAGGGTTATGTTTCCACCCCCTAACCCCTCCCTAAGACAGGTGTCAGGGTTATGTTTCCACCCCCTAACCCCTCCCTAAGACAGATGTCAGGGTTATGTTCCCACCCCCTAACCCCTCCCTAAGACAGATGTCAGGGTTATGTTTCCACCCCCTAACCCCTCCCTAAGACAGATGTCAGGGTTATGTTTCCACCCCCTAACCCCTCCTTAAGACAGATGTCAGGGTTATGTTTCCATCCTCATTGCGACGAACATTTTCCAAAATAATTTCGCCTTCTGGTGGGAATTATCTTCGGAACATATTCGTATGACAATGAGCAAAAAATGGTTTTCCCTCTTTTTCTCCCCAATTTCGTGGTATCCAATTGGTAGTTAATCTTGTCTCATCGCTGCAACTCCCCTACGGACTCGGGAGAGGCGAAGGTCGAGAGCCGTGCGTCTTCCGAAACACACAACCCAACCAAGCTGCACTGCTTCTTGACACAATGCCCACTTAACCCTGAAGCTATCCGCACCAATGTGTCGGAGGAAACACCGTACACCTGGTGACCGTGTCAGCGTGCACTGCGCCCGGCCCGCCACAGGAGTCGCTAGTGCACGATGGGACAAGGACATCCCTGCCCGCCAAACCCTCCCCTAACCCGGACGATGCAGGGCCAATTGTGCGTCACCCCATGGGTCTCCCGGTCTCGGCCGGCTGCGACAGAGCCTGGACTCAAACCCAGAATATCTAGTGGCACAGCTAGCCCTGTGATGCAGAGCCTTAGACCACAGCGCCACTCGGGAGGCCGGGCAATTTATCTATTTGACAATCATTCCGTACAATCATTCCTTGTTTACCAGGGCAAATCTACTATGGCAATGTAGCCTACCGTATATGTTGTTTGAATGGAAAAATCCTGGTGTAGGATACACTTTTAGTTTCAAATTCATTCAAATTAATTCATTATTTTATTTGTCCTAATAAAAAAAAATGTAATTTCTTATCAAGAGGTTCGAGGCTAAAATTATTAAACTGTAGGCTACAAAACATTTGAAAGTAAATTGCAATTGTATTGTATTTTGAATCAAATTCTATCATATTCTAATAAAGTTATTTAAAAGTTGAACAAAATGACGTTCTAAACATGATTTTTTTGTGTCCGTGGTTCGGCTGGTAGTTAATAGTAACATGTCCTATGTTGTGTGGTTATAGCAGAGAATTTCTTTCATTTGTGGAACAGCGTGAAAACCTTCAATAGCTCAACTTTATATGTTCTGACAGGACTACAAGGCCTGTTGTACTGAAAAACGATGTCTGAATTGGAAAGAAATGTGGTATAGAGTCATTTCATATTCTTTGGAAGTCGTTATCTGAACCATAGAAAAAGATAAAGTGCTTTGTTTTATAATTATATTTAAATTGTGCTTCACACAGTTGCTGCAATCCATATCACTTTCATTTAAAACGTGGTAATTCATTAACACTTGGTCTTCAATGGCCTACCTTCATTTTCACAGAAGATACATAAATAATTTGGCTTAGTAAATGTCTGTAATTAAACGTGTTAACTAAATCACTGCATTTGACATAGGCTACATTTCCAGTCTAATAATTATATTTCAGTTGTAGGCTGTGTCATATTCTTTCATTTATGTTTTTCATATTTCCATTTTGTGGTTCCTAATAGGATGTTATGTCATTGGGGTGGGAGTAGTGAACAAATAATGATGATTTCCAATGCCATTTCCTCTGTCGAGTATAAAGCAAGGTAACAGCCATTTCCTCTGTCGAGTATAAAGCAAGGTAACAGCCATTTCCTCTGTCGAGTATAAAGCAAGGTAACAGCCATTTCCTCTGTCTAGTATAAAGCAAGGTAACAGCCATTTCCTCTGTCGAGTATAAAGCAAGGTAACAGCCATTTCCTCTGTCTAGTATAAAGAAAGGTAACAGCCATTTCCTCTGTCTAGTATAAAGCAAGGTAACAGCCATTTCCTCTGTCGAGTATAAAGCAAGGTAACAGCCATTTCCTCTGTCTAGTATAAAGCAAGGTAACAGCCATTTCCTCTGTCTAGTATAAAGCAAGGTAACAGCCATTTCCTCTGTCGAGTATAAAGCATGGTAACAGCCATTTCCTCTGTCGAGTATAAAGCATGGTAACAGCCATTTCCTCTGTCGAGTATAAAGCATGGTAACAGCCATTTCCTCTGTCTAGTATAAAGCAAGGTAACAGCCATTTCCTCTGTCTAGTATAAAGCAAGGTAACAGCCATTTCCTCTGTCTAGTATAAAGCAAGGTAACAGCCATTTCCTCTGTCTAGTATAAAGAAAGGTAACAGCCATTTCCTCTGTCTAGTATAAAGCAAGGTAACAGCCATTTCCTCTGTCTAGTATAAAGCATGGTAACAGCCATTTCCTCTGTCTAGTATAAAGCAAGGTAACAGCCATTTCCTCTGTCTAGTATAAAGCAAGGTAACAGCCATTTCCTCTGTCTAGTATAAAGCAAGGTAACAGCCATTTCCTCTGTCTAGTATAAAGCATGGTATATTGATCAGGACCTACATAGTGGGAGGATATATTGGTCAGGATATATATTGATCAGGACCTACATAGTGGGAGGATATATTGGTCAGGATATACACTGCTCAAAAAAATTAAGGGAACACTTAAACAACACAATGTAACTCCAAGTCAATCACACTTCTGTGAAATCAAACTGTCCACTTAGGAAGCAACACTGATTGACAATACATTTCACATGCTGTTGTGCAAATGGAATAGACAACAGGTGGAAATTATAGGCAATTAGCAAGACACCCCCAATAAAGGAGTGGTTCTGCAGGTGGAGACCACAGACCACTTCTCAGTTCCTATGCTTCCTGGCTGATGTTTTGGTCACTTTTGAATGCTGGCGGTGCTTTCACTCTAGTGGTAGCATAAGACGGAGTCTACAACCCACACAAGTGGCTCAGGTAGTGCAGCTCATCCAGGATGGCACATCAATGCGAGCTGTGGCTAGAAGGTTTGCTGTGTCTGTCAGCGTAGTGTCCAGAGCATGGAGGCGCTACCAGGAGACAGGCCAGTACATCAGGAGACGTGGAGGAGGTCGTAGGAGGGCAACAACCCAGCAGCAGGACCGCTACCTCTGCCTTTGTGCAAGGAGGAGCAGGAGGAGCACTGCCAGAGCCCTGCAAAATGACCTCCAGCAGGCCACAAATGTGCATGTGTCTGCTCAAACGGTCAGAAACAGACTCCATGAGGCTGGTATGAGGGCCCGACGTCCACAGGTGGGGGTTGTGCTTACAGCCCAACACCGTGCAGGATGTTTGGCATTTGCCAGTGAACACCAAGATTGGCAAATTCGCCACTTTTCTGCTAAAAAAAATGAAGGGAACACTAAAATAACACATCCTAGATCTGAATGAATGAAATAATCTTATTAAATACTTTTTTCTTTACATAGTTGAATGTGCTGACAACAAAATCACAAAAATAATCAATGGAAATCCAATTTATCAACCCATGGAGATCTGGATTTGGAGACACACTCAAAATTAAAGTGGAAAACCACACTACAGCCTGATCCAACTTTGATGTAATGTCCTTAAAACAAGTCAAAATGAGGCTCAGTAGTGGGTGTGGCCTCCATGTGCCTGTATGACCTCCCTACAACACCTGGGCATGCTCCTGATGAGGTGGCGGATGGTCTCCTGAGGGATCTCTTCCCAGACCTGGACTAAAGCATCCGCCAACTCCTGGACAGTCTGTGGTGCAACGTGGCGTTGGTGGATGGAGCGAGACATGATGTCCCAGATGTGCTCAATTGGATTCAGGTCTGGGGAACAGGCTGGCCAGTCCATAGCATCAATGCCTTCCTCTTGCAGGAACTGCTGACACACTCCAGCCACATGAGGTCTAGCATTGTCTTGCATTAGGAGGAACCCAGGGCCAACCGCACCAGCATATGGTCTAACAAGGGGTCTGAGGATCTCATCTCGGTACCTAATGGCAGTCAGGCTACCTCTGGCGAGCACATGGAGGGCTGTGCGGCGCCCCAAAGAAATGCCACCCCACACCATGACTGACCCACTGCCAAACCGGTCATGCTGGAGGATGTTGCAGGCAGCAGAACATTCTCCACGGCGTCTCCAGACCCTGTCACGTCTGTCACATGTGCTCAGTGTGAACCTGCTTTCATCTGTGAAGAGCACAGGGCGCCAGTGGCGAATTTGCCAATCTTGGTGTTCTCTGGCAAATGCCAAACGTCCTGCACGGTGTTGGGCTGTAAGCACAACCCCCACCTGTGGATGTCAGGCCCTCATACCACCCTCATGGAGTCTGTGTCTGCTCAAACGGTCAGAAGCAAACACATTTGTGGCCTGCTGGAGGTCATTTTGCAGGGCTCTGGCAGTGCTCCTCCTGCTCCTCCTTGCACAAAGGCGGAGGTAGCGGTCCTGCTGCTGGGTTGTTGCCCTCCTACGGCCTCCTCCACGTCTCCTGATGTACTGGCCTGTCTCCTGGTAGCGCCTCCATGCTCTGGACACTACGCTGACAGACACAGCAAACCTTCTTGCCACAGCTCGCATTGATGTGCCATCCTGGATGAGCTGCACTACCTCAGCCACTTGTGTGGGTTGTAGACTCCGTCTTATGCTACCACTAGAGTGAAAGCACCGCCAGCATTCAAAAGTGACCAAAACATCAGCCAGGAAGCATAGGAACTGAGAAGTGGTCTGTGGTCACCACCTGCAGAACCACTCCTTTATTGGGGGTGTCTTGCTAATTGCCTATAATTTCCACCTGTTGTCTATTCCATTTGCACAACAGCATGTGAAATTTATTGTCAATCAGTGTTGCTTCCTAAGTGGACAGTTTGATTTCACAGAAGTGTGATTGACTTGGAGTTACATTGTGTTGTTTAAGTGTTCCCTTTATTTTTTGGAGCAGTGTATATTGATCAGGACCTACTAGCAGTAGAACAATGAGCTCTATCAACTTACCGTAACTGAACTTGTACTGTGAAGTCACATTTGGTCCCCGAGATGTCCCTGAAAAACACAAGACGGACATTTAGGCTACCCAATGGAATCTGGAGTATTAATACAACATGGTAGGGTACATGGTAGTATAGGGTAAATGGTAGTATAGGGTACATGGTAGTATAGGGTAAATGGTAGTATAGGGTACATGGTAGTATAGGGTAAATGGTAGTATAGGGTAAATGGTAGTATAGGGTACATGGTAGTATAGGGTAAATGGTAGTATAGGGTACATGGTAGTATAGGGTACATGGTAGTATAGGGTACATGGTAGTATAGGGTACATGGTAGTATAGGGTAAATGGTAGTATAGGGTACATGGTAGTATAGGGTACATGGTAGGGTATAGGGTAGGTAGGGTACGTTGGTAGGGAAGAGGGTAGGTAGGGTACGTTGGTAGGGTACATGGTAGTATAGGGTACATGGTAGGGTAGAGGGTAGGTTGGGTACATTGGTAGGGTAAAAGGTAGTATGGGGTACGTTGGTAGGGTAGAGGGTAGGAAAGGTACTTTGGTAGGGTACATGGTAGGGTAGAGGGTAGGTAGGGTACGTTGGTAGTATAGGGTACATGGTAGGGTAGACGGTAGGTAGGCTACGTTGGTAGGGTGATGGTAGTATAGAGTACATGGTAGGGTACATGGTAGTATAGGGTACATGGTAGGGTAGGTTGATAGGGTACATGGTAGTATAGGGTACATGGTAGGTTAGGGGGTAGGAAGGGTACGTTGGTAGTATAGGGTACATGGTAGGGTAGAGGGTGGTATAGGGTACATGGTAGGATAGAGGGTAGGGAGGGTACGTTGGTAGTATAGGGTACATGGTAGGGTAGAGGGTGGTATAGGGTACATGGTAGGATAGAGGGTAGGTAGGGTACATGGAAGTACAGGGTACATGGTAGGGTAGAGGGTAGATAGGGTAGTACAGGGTACATGATAGGGTTGAGGGTAGGCAGGGTACGTTGGGTAGGGTAAATTGTAATACAGGGTACATGGTAGGGTAGGTTGGTAGGGTACATGGTAGGGTGGAGTGTAGTATATGGTACATGGTAGGATAGAGGGTCGGGAGGGTACGTTGGTAGGATAGAGGGTAGGCAGGGTACGTTGGTAGGGTACATGGTAGAGTAGAGTGTAGTATAGGGTACATGGTAGGATAGAGGGTAGGCAGGGTACGTTGGTAGGGTACATGGTAGAGTAGAGTGTAGTATAGGGTACATGGTAGGATAGAGGGTAGGCAGGGTACGTTGGTAGGGTACATGGTAGGGTAGAGTGTAGTATAGGGTACATGGTAGGATAGAGGGTAGGGAGGGTTCGTTGGTAGGGTACATGGTAGGGTAGAGTGTAGTATAGGGTACATGGTAGGATAGAGGGTAGGGAGGGTACGTTGGTAGGGTAGAGGGTAGGCAGGGTACGTTGGGTAGGGTTAATTGTAATACAGGGTACATGGTAGGGTACGTTGGTAGGGTACATGGTAGAGTAGAGGGTTTGAGTGTCTCTTACATTGAGCTGCTAATCTGTTGGACTTGCTGCGGCGTTAGTGCGAACGCAAAACACGTTTCCTGAAACCGCTGGCTGTTGTCCGACGCTGCAGAAAGAGAGAGCGAGACAGAGAGCGAGACAGAGAGCAAGACAGAGAGCGAGACAGAGAGCGAGAGACAGAGAGCGAGAGAGAGAGAGCGAGAGAGAGAGCGAGAGAGAGAGCAAGAGAGAGCGAGACAGACACAGAGAGCGAGACAGACACAGAGAGCGAGACAGACACAGAGAGCGAGACAGACACAGAGAGCGAGACAGACACAGAGAGCGAGACAGACACAGAGAGCGAGAGCGAGACAGAGAGCGAGAGCGAGACAGAGAGCGAGAGCGAGACAGAGAGCGAGACAGAGAGCGAGAGCGAGACAGAGAGCGAGAGCGAGACAGAGAGCGAGACAGAGAGCGAGAGCGAGACAGAGAGCGAGACAGAGAGCGAGAGAGAGCGAGAGCGAGACAGACAGACACAGAGCGCGAGACAGACACAGAGAGCGAGACAGACACAGAGAGCGAGACAGACACAGAGAGCGAGACAGACACAGAGAGCGAGACAGACACAGAGAGCGAGACAGAGAGCGAGACAGAGAGCGAGACAGAGAGCGAGACAGAGAGCAAAAGAGTGAGACGGAGACAGAGAGTGAGACGGAGCGAGACAGAGAGAGACACAGAGAGAGAGAGCGCGAGACAGAGAGCGAGACAGAGAGTGAGCGAGAGAAGAGGTACTGGTTAGTGATAAGTGTGGGGAACTGTAGAGGACAGTGAACAATCAGAAGAACAATCTGGCCTTTATGGCCATGTACTCTTATAACCTCCACCCTGCACAGCCAGAAGAGGACTGACCACCAGAGCCTGGTTCCTCTCTAGGTTTCTTCCTAGGTTGCTGCCTTTCTAGGGAGTTTTTCCTAGCCACCGTGCTTCTACATCTGCATGGCTTGCTGTTTGGGGTTTTAGCCTGGGTTTCTGTACAAGCACTTTGTGACAACTGCTGATGTAAAAGGGGATTTTTAAATACATTTGATTGATTGATTGAACAGAGGCCTAGTACCTTTTCAGTGAGAGCTCTGTTCACTCAACCGATCAGACAATACAGGGTCCCTCCCCTACTCCCAACCAAACAACAGGGAGGATTGTTTTTCACACCAGTTATCCTCCAGACAGACTTCTCAAAACAAAACTGGCTACCAGGAATGCTCTGAGAAAAGGACGGTGTGATATCTTGTCATGGATGCCAGTAGAAATGGGGGCTTCAGCAAGACGGAACATGTAATCTAGTCAATTGGTAGGGTGACAGTACAGTTTCAACCTCGCACGTGCAGAGATCCTAAGAAAAACACAGATCAAAAGAGCATTTTGTCTTGTCGTCATTCATCTCCTCAACAAACTGGGTGCTTGTACAGCCTTGGGCTTGGTGAAGTAGTGTCGGGGGACAGGGGGGCTTACGGAGAAACAGGCCTGTATATGCCCGGGGGGCTTACGGAGAAACAGGCCTGTATATGCCTGGGGGGCTTACGGACTGGGAGAAACAGGCCTGTATATGCCCGGGGGGCTTACGGAGAAACAGGCCTGTATATGCCCGGGGGGCTTACGGAGAAACAGGCCTGTATATGCCCGGGGGGCTTACGGACTGGGAGAAACAGGCCTGTATATGCCCGGGGGGCTTACGGACTGGGAGAAACAGGCCTGTATATGCCCGGGGGGCTTACGGACTGGGAGAAACAGGCCTGTATATGCCCGGGGGGCTTACGGACTGGGAGAAACAGGCCTGTATATGCCTGGGGGGCTTACGGACTGGGAGAAACAGGCCTGTATATGCCCGGGGGGCTTACGGACTGGGAGAAACAGGCCTGTATATGCCCGGGGGGCTTACGGACTGGGAGAAACAGGCCTGTATATGCCCGGGGGGCTTACGGACTGGGAGAAACAGGCCTGTATATGCCCGGGGGGCTTACGGACTGGGAGAAACAGGCCTGTATATGCCCGGGGGGCTTACGGACTGGGAGAAACAGGCCTGTATATGCCCGGGGGGCTTACGGACTGGGAGAAACA
>NC_138316.1:43627500-43695000 GCF_965601325.2 Salmo salar
TGAGGGGGTCAGGTTGTGTGTAGTGAGGGGGTCAGGTTGTGTGTAGTGAGGGGGTCAGGTTGTGTGTAGTGGGGGGGTCAGGTTGTGTGTAGTGAGGGGGTCAGGTTGTGTGTAGTGAGGGGGTCAGGTTGTGTGTAGTGGGGGGGGTCAGGTTGTGTGTAGTGAGGGGGTCAGGTTGTGTGTAGTGAGGGGGTCAGGTTGTGTGTAGTGAGGGGGTCAGGTTGTGTGTAGTGAGGGGGTCAGGTTGTGTGTAGTGAGGGGGTCAGGTTGTGTGTAGTGAGGGGGTCAGGTTGTGTGTAGTGAGGGGGTCAGGTTGTGTGTAGTGGGGGGGTCAGGTTGTGTGTAGTGAGGGGGTCAGGTTGTGTGTAGTGAGGGGGTCAGGTTGTGTGTAGTGAGGGGGTCAGGTTGTGTGTAGTGAGGGGGTCAGGTTGTGTGTAGTGGGGGGGGTCAGGTTGTGTGTAGTGAGGGGGTCAGGTTGTGTGTAGTGAGGGGGTCAGGTTGTGTGTAGTGAGGGGATCAGGTTGTGTGTAGTGAGGGGGTCAGGTTGTGTGTAGTGAGGGGGTCAGGTTGTGTGTAGTGAGGGGGTCAGGTATTGTTTTGTCTACTGAGTGAAGAGGTGGTTTGCGTTGAGGGATTGGGTGTGTATTGACTGGTGAGAAGATTGTGATGGGTCAATTTGTTTGTGTGTGTGTGTGTGTGTGTGTGTGTGTGTGTGTGTGTGTGTGTGTGTGTGTGTGTGTGTGGTCACAGCCTTCTGGGGTCTGCTTCTTGTTCTGTATGGATGAAAATATCCATTTAAATGAAAAGAAAACACAGTAAGTTGTGTAACACCAACATTGTGCATTCCAATAAAGATTCCTCCTCGGCCCTTAAAGAGCTGAGTTCAGGTACTTTCAGAAGCCTCGTAAACCTGTTCACACATCTGCCACATTCTCAGGGCTCTGTTGTGGCAGATGTGGTGGGGGGGGCAGCCATCTTGTTTGAGCAGAGAGTTTAGAGACCTGCCATTTCAGGAATCGTACTCAATGTACTTTCAACAATCCGCACTGAGGAAGGCTATACGGGTCTACAAGACCCCGAATCCACAAAAACAAAATGACACCTCTGTATTTTCAATAGAAAATATCCCTCCTCCCCTCCCACTCATGACTTTCAAAGAAACATTCAAAGGAGAAAGTCTCAGAAAGGAATCTTTACTATTCATGGGATGCTCATCAAATTTGAAATAGTCCTACATTATTTCCCAAGAATATGGTGATTAAAATCATGTATAATGTATGCGTGCCTCATTGATATCCATAATGAACACAGAGGCATGGCTCCCTGGCAGAGGATGATGGTGGTGGTGATGAAGAGTTTAGAGTTCGACAAACATGAATGTGGCCTATTTAATGAGCAGAGCCGCTGGGCTCCTCAGTTGCTACATTAACCAGTCTTTACAGAGGGGAGCTGGGGTAACTGGAGGCCACAAACATGTTCTGATTAGAGTTAGGACATTACAAGCCTTCAACAGGAGAACAGGCTGCTGCACAGACTGGAGAGGGGAGGTAGAGGAGCGAGAGGGGGAGGATGGGAGGGCATGGGTAGAGTGAGGAAGAGGACAGAGGGAGGGAGGGTGTGGGTAGAGAGAGGGAAGAAAGAGAGTGAATTGAATTGAGTGAGGGAGAGGGAGGAGAGAGGGACTGGGTAGAATGAGGGAGAGGAGAGAGGGAGGGAGTAGGTAGAGTGAGGGAGAGAGGGAGTGGGTAGAGAAGAGAGATTGAATTGAGTGAGGGAGGTGTGTAGAGTGAGGGAGAGAAGAGAGATTTAATTGAGTGAGGGAGAGGAGAGCAGGAGGGAGTGGGTAGAGTGAGGGAGAGAAGAGAGAAAGGGAGGGAGAGGGAGCTGGGATAGGGTAGAGAGAGGCAGGGCGAAGATAAAGAGTGGGGGATGGGAGAGAGCGAGGCACAGCCAGGGAAGGGGAGGACAAGGCAGCTAGAGATAAACAGAGTGAGAGAGTGAGCGAGATGGAGGGAAACAGAGCCAGCGATAATCAGGGAACGCAAGAGTGAGAGAGAGAGAGAGAGAGAGAGAGAGAGAGAGAGAGAGCACTAATGATAGACAGAGGGAGGGAGAGAGAGAGTGGGGGAGGGGTGGCCAAAATAACTACCAGACAGAGAGGGAGAGAGAGGAATATAACTATAGATAAACAGAGAGAGAGAGGGAAGAGAGATGAATATAACTATAGATAAACAGAGAGAGAGAGGGAAGAGATGAATATAACTATAGATAAACAGAGAGAGAGAGGGAAGAGATGAATATAACTATAGATAAACAGAGAGAGAGAGGGAAGAGATGAATATAACTATAGATAAACAGAGAGAGAGAGGGGGAAGAGAGATGAATATAACTATAGATAAACAGAGAGAGAGGAGGGAGAGATGAATATAACTATAGATAAACAGAGAGAGAGGGAAGAGATGAATATAACTATAGATAAACAGAGAGAGAGGGAAGAGATGATAATAACTATAGATAAACAGAGAGAGAGAGGGAAGAGAGATGAATATAACTATAGATAAACAGAGAGAGACAGGGGGAAGAGATGAATATAGCTATAGATAAACAGAGAGAGAGGGAAGAGAGATGAATATAACTATAGATAAACAGAGAGAGAGGGAAGAGATGAATATAACTATAGATAAACAGAGAGAGAGAGGGAAGAGATGAATATAACTATAGATAAACAGAGAGAGAGGGGGGGAAGAGATGAATATAACTATAGATAAAAAGAGAGAGAGGGAAGAGATGAATATAACTATAGATAAACAGAGAGAGAGGGAAGAGATGAATATAACTATAGATAAACAGAGAGAGAGGGGGGGAAGAGATGAATATAACTATAGATAAACAGAGAGAGAGGAATATAACTATAGATAAACAGAGAGAGAGGGAAGAGATGAATATAACTATAGATAAACAGAGAGAGAGGGAAGAGATGAATATAACTATAGATAAACAGAGAGAGAGGGAAGAGATGAATATAACTATAGATAAACAGAGAGAGAGGGAAGAGATGAATATAACTATAGATAAACAGAGAGAGAGAGGGGGAAGAGATGAATATAACTATAGATAAACAGAGAGAGAGAGGGAAGAGATGAATATAACTATAGATAAACAGAGAGAGAGGGAAGAGATGATAATAACTATAGATAAACAGAGAGAGAGGAGGGAGAGAGAAATATAACTATAGATAAACAGAGAGAGGGAAGAGATGAATATAACTATAGATAAACAGAGAGAGAGGGAAGAGATGATAATAACTATAGATAAACAGAGAGAGAGAGGGGGAAGAGATGAATATAACTATAGATAAACAGAGAGAGAGAGGGAAGAGATGAATATAACTATAGATAAACAGAGAGAGGGAAGAGATGAATATAACTATAGATAAACAGAGAGAGGGAAGAGATGAATATAACTATAGATAAACAGAGAGAGAGGGAAGAGATGATAATAACTATAGATAAACAGAGAGAGAGAGGGGGAAGAGATGAATATAACTATAGATAAACAGAGAGAGAGAGGGAAGAGATGAATATAACTATAGATAAACAGAGAGAGGGAAGAGATGAATATAACTATAGATAAACAGAGAGAGAGGGAAGAGATGATAATAACTATAGATAAACAGAGAGAGAGGAGGGAGAGAGAAATATAACTATAGATAAACAGAGAGAGGGAAGAGATGAATATAACTATAGATAAACAGAGAGAGAGGGAAGAGATGATAATAACTATAGATAAACAGAGAGAGAGAGGGGGAAGAGATGAATATAACTATAGATAAACAGAGAGAGAGAGGGAAGAGATGAATATAACTATAGATAAACAGAGAGAGGGAAGAGATGAATATAACTATAGATAAACAGAGAGAGGGAAGAGATGAATATAACTATAGATAAACAGAGAGAGAGGGAAGAGATGATAATAACTATAGATAAACAGAGAGAGAGAGGGGGAAGAGATGAATATAACTATAGATAAACAGAGAGAGAGAGGGAAGAGATGAATATAACTATAGATAAACAGAGAGAGGGAAGAGATGAATATAACTATAGATAAACAGAGAGAGAGGAGGGAGAGAGAAATATAACTATAGATTAACAGAGAGAGAGAGGGAAGAGAGAAGAATATAACTATAGATAAACAGAGAGAGAGAGGGAGAGAGATGAATATAACTACAGATAAACAGAGAGAGAGGAGGGAGAGAGAGGAATATAACTATAGATAAACAGAGAGAGAGGGAAGAGAGATAATGTAACTATAGATAAACAGAGAGAGAGGAGGGAAGAGATGAATATAACTATAGATAAACAGAGAGAGAGAGAGAGGGAAGAGATGAATATAACTATAGATAAACAGAGAGAGAGGGAAGAGATGAATATAACTATAGATAAACAGAGAGAGAGAGAGGGAAGAGATGAATATAACTATAGATAAACAGAGAGAGAGAGAAGAGATGAATATAACTATAGATAAACAGAGAGAGAGAGGGAAGAGATGAATATAACTATAGATAAACAGCGAGAGAGAGGGAAGAGATGAATATAACTATAGATAAACAGAGAGAGAGAGGGAAGAGATGAATATAACTATAGATAAACAGAGAGAGAGAGAAGAGATGAATATAACTATAGATAAACAGAGAGAGAGAGAAGAGATGAATATAACTATAGATAAACAGAGAGAGAGAGGGAAGAGATGAATATAACTATAGATAAACAGCGAGAGAGAGGGAAGAGATGAATATAACTATAGATAAACAGAGAGAGAGAGGGAAGAGATGAATATAACTATATATAAACAGAGAGAGAGGGAAGAGATGAATATAACTATAGATAAACAGAGAGAGAGAGGGAAGAGAGATGAATATAACTATAGATAAACAGAGAGAGAGAGGGAAGAGATGAATATAACTATAGATAAACAGAGAGAGAGAGAGAAGAGATTAATATAACTATAGATAAACAGAGAGAGAGAGAGGGAAGAGATGAATATAACTATAGATAAACAGAGAGAGAGGAATATAACTATAGATAAACAGAGAGAGAGGGAAGAGATGAATATAACTATAGATAAACAGAGAGAGAGAGGGAAGAGATGAATATAACTATAGATAAACAGAGAGAGAGGGAAGAGATGAATATAACTATAGATAAACAGAGAGAGAGAGAGGGAAGAGATGAATATAACTATAGATACACAGAGAGAGAGGAGGGAAGAGATGAATATAACTATAGATAAACAGAGAGAGAGAGGGAAGAGATGAATATAACTATAGATAAACAGAGAGAGAGAGGGAAGAGAGATGAATATAACTATAGATAAACAGCGAGAGAGAGGGAAGAGATGAATATAACTATAGATAAACAGAGAGAGAGAGGGAAGAGATGAATATAACCATAGATAAACAGAGAGAGAGAGGGAAGAGATGAATATAACTATAGATAAACAGAGAGAGAGAGAGGGAAGAGATGAATATAACTATAGATAAACAGAGAGAGAGGGAAGAGATGAATATAACTATAGATAAACAGAGAGAGAGAGGGAAGAGAGATGAATATAACTATAGATAAACAGAGAGAGAGGGAAGAGATGAATATAACTATAGATAAACAGAGAGAGAGGGAAGAGATGAATATAACTATAGATAAACAGAGAGAGAGAGAGGGAAGAGATGAATATAACTATAGATAAACAGAGAGAGAGAGGGAAGAGATGAATATAACTATAGATAAACAGAGAGAGAGAGGGAAGAGATGAATATAACTATAGATAAACAGAGAGAGAGAGGGAAGAGATGAATATAACTATAGATAAACAGAGAGAGAGAGGGAAGAGAGATGAATATAACTATAGATAAACAGAGAGAGAGGGAAGAGAGATGAATATAACTATAGATAAACAGAGAGAGAGAGGGAAGAGAGATGAATATAACTATAGATAAACAGAGAGAGAGAGGGAAGAGAGATGAATATAACTATAGATAAACAGAGAGAGAGAGGGAAGAGAGATGAATATAACTATAGATAAACAGAGAGAGAGAGAGGGAAGAGATGAATATAACTATAGATAAACAGAGAGAGAGGAATATAACTATAGATAAACAGAGAGAGAGGGAAGAGATGAATATAACTATAGATAAACAGAGAGAGAGGGAAGAGATGAATATAACTATAGATAAACAGAGAGAGAGAGGGAAGAGATGAATATAACTATAGATAAACAGAGAGAGAGAGGGAAGAGATGAATATAACTATAGATAAACAGAGAGAGAGGGAAGAGAGATGAATATAACTATAGATAAACAGAGAGAGAGGGGGAAGAGATGAATATAACTATAGATAAACAGAGAGAGAGAGGGAAGAGAGATGAATATAACTATAGATAAACAGAGAGAGAGGGAAGAGAGATTAATATAACTATAGATAAACAGAGAGAGAGGGGGAAGAGATGAATATAACTATAGATAAACAGAGAGAGAGGGAAGAGATGAATATAACTATAGATAAACAGAGAGAGAGAGGGAAGAGATGAATATAACTATAGATAAACAGAGAGAGAGGGAAGAGATGAATATAACTATAGATAAACAGAGAGAGAGAGGGAAGAGATGAATATAACTATAGATAAACAGAGAGAGAGAGAGAGGGAAGAGATGAATATAACTATAGATACACAGAGAGAGAGGAGGGAAGAGATGAATATAACTATAGATAAACAGAGAGAGAGAGGGAAGAGATGAATATAACTATAGATAAACAGAGAGAGAGAGGGAAGAGAGATGAATATAACTATAGATAAACAGAGAGAGAGAGAGGGAAGAGAGATGAATATAACTATAGATAAACAGAGAGAGAGAGAGGGAAGAGATGAATATAACTATAGATAAACAGAGAGAGAGAGGGGAAGAGATGAATATAACTATAGATAAACAGAGAGAGAGGGAAGAGATGAATATAACTATAGATAAACAGAGAGAGAGAGAGGGAAGAGATGAATATAACTATAGATAAACAGAGAGAGAGGGGGAAGAGATGAATATAACTATAGATAAACAGAGAGAGAGGGGGAAGAGATGAATATAACTATAGATAAACAGAGAGAGAGAGAGATGAATATAACTATAGATAAACAGAGAGAGAGAGAGAAGAGATGAATATAACTATAGATAAACAGAGAGAGAGAGAGGGAAGAGATGAATATAACTATAGATAAACAGAGAGAGAGGGAAGAGATGAATATAACTATAGATAAACAGAGAGAGAGGGGGAAGAGATGAATATAACTATAGATAAACAGAGAGAGAGAGGGAAGAGATGAATATAACTATAGATAAACAGAGAGAGAGAGGGAAGAGATGAATATAACTATAGATAAACAGAGAGAGGGAAGAGAGATGAATATAACTATAGATAAACAGAGAGAGAGATGAATATAACTATAGATAAACAGAGAGAGAGAGAGGGAAGAGAGATGAATATAACTATAGATAAACAGAGAGAGAGGGAAGAGATGAATATAACTATAGATAAACAGAGAGAGAGAGGGAAGAGAGATGAATATAACTATAGATAAACAGAGAGAGAGGGGGAAGAGAGATGAATATAACTATAGATAAACAGAGAGAGAGGGAAGAGAGATGAATATAACTATAGATAAACAGAGAGAGAGGGGGAAGAGATGAATATAACTATAGATAAACAGAGAGAGAGGGAAGAGAGATGAATATAACTATAGATAAACAGAGAGAGAGGGAAGAGAGATGAATATAACTATAGATAAACAGAGAGAGAGAGGGAAGAGAGATGAATATAACTATAGATAAACAGAGAGAGAGAGAGATGAATATAACTATAGATAAACAGAGAGAGAGGGGGAAGAGATGAATATAACTATAGATAAACAGAGAGAGAGAGGGAAGAGATGAATATAACTATAGATAAACAGAGAGAGAGAGAGGGAAGAGATGAATATAACTATAGATAAACAGAGAGAGAGAGGGAAGAGATGAATATAACTATAGATAAACAGAGAGAGAGAGGGAAGAGATGAATATAACTATAGATAAACAGAGAGAGAGGGGGGAAGAGATGAATATAACTATAGATAAACAGAGAGAGAGAGAGGGAAGAGATGAATATAACTATAGATAAACAGAGAGAGAGGGGGAAGAGATGAATATAACTATAGATAAACAGAGAGAGAGAGAGGGAAGAGATGAATATAACTATAGATAAACAGAGAGAGAGGGGGAAGAGATGAATATAACTATAGATAAACAGAGAGAGAGAGAGATGAATATAACTATAGATAAACAGAGAGAGAGAGGGAAGAGATGAATATAACTATAGATAAACAGAGAGAGAGGGAAGAGATGAATATAACTATAGATAAACAGAGAGAGAGAGAAGAGATGAATATAACTATAGATAAACAGAGAGAGAGAGGGAAGAGATGAATATAACTATAGATAAACAGAGAGAGAGAGGGAAGAGAGATGAATATAACTATAGATAAACAGAGAGAGAGGGAAGAGATGAATATAACTATAGATAAACAGAGAGAGAGGGGAAGAGATGAATATAACTATAGATAAACAGAGAGAGAGGGAAGAGATGAATATAACTATAGATAAACAGAGAGAGAGAGGGAAGAGATGAATATAACTATAGATAAACAGAGAGAGAGGGAAGAGATGAATATAACTATAGATAAACAGAGAGAGAGAGGAGGGAAGAGATGAATATAACTATAGATAAACAGAGAGAGAGAGGGGAAGAGAGATGAATATAACTATAGATAAACAGAGAGAGAGAGAGGGAAGAGAGATGAATATAACTATAGATAAACAGAGAGAGAGAGAGAGAGGAAGAGATGAATATAACTATAGATAAACAGAGAGAGAGAGAGGGAAGAGAGATGAATATAACTATAGATAAACAGAGAGAGAGGGGGAAGAGATGAATATAACTATAGATAAACAGAGAGAGAGAGAGGGAAGAGAGATGAATATAACTATAGATAAACAGAGAGAGAGGGAAGAGAGATGAATATAACTATAGATAAACAGAGAGAGAGAGGGAGAGAGATGAATATAACTATAGATAAACAGAGAGAGAGGGGGAAGAGATGAATATAACTATAGATAAACAGAGAGAGAGAGGGGAGAGAGATGAATATAACTATAGATAAACAGAGAGAGAGAGAGGGAAGAGAGATGAATATAACTATAGATAAACAGAGAGAGAGGGAAGAGAGATGAATATAACTATAGATAAACAGAGAGAGAGAGGGAAGAGATGAATATAACTATAGATAAACAGAGAGAGAGAGGGAAGAGATGAATATAACTATAGATAAACAGAGAGAGAGGGAAGAGATGAATATAACTATAGATAAACAGAGAGAGAGGGGAAGAGATGAATATAACTATAGATAAACAGAGAGAG
Organism: Salmo salar; assembly: GCF_965601325.2. Classification (NCBI taxonomy): domain Eukaryota; kingdom Metazoa; phylum Chordata; class Actinopteri; order Salmoniformes; family Salmonidae; genus Salmo; species Salmo salar. The sequence continues at coordinate 43,636,998 of NC_138316.1, forward strand.
AGAGGGAAGAGATGAATATAACTATAGATAAACAGAGAGAGAGGGAAGAGATGAATATAACTATAGATAAACAGAGAGAGAGAGGGAAGAGATGAATATAACTATAGATAAACAGAGAGAGAGGGAAGAGATGAATATAACTATAGATAAACAGAGAGAGAGGGGGAAGAGATGAATATAACTATAGATAAACAGAGAGAGAGGGAAGAGATGAATATAACTATAGATAAACAGAGAGAGAGGGGGAAGAGATGAATATAACTATAGATAAACAGAGAGAGAGAGGGAAGAGATGAATATAACTATAGATAAACAGAGAGAGAGAGGGAAGAGATGAATATAACTATAGATAAACAGAGAGAGAGGGAAGAGATGAATATAACTATAGATAAACAGAGAGAGAGGGGAAGAGATGAATATAACTATAGATAAACAGAGAGAGAGAGGGAAGAGAGATGAATATAACTATAGATAAACAGAGAGAGAGAGGGAGAGAGATGAATATAACTATAGATAAACAGAGAGAGAGAGGGAAGAGAGATGAATATAACTATAGATAAACAGAGAGAGAGGGGAAGAGATGAATATAACTATAGATAAACAGAGAGAGAGGGAAGAGATGAATATAACTATAGATAAACAGAGAGAGAGAGGGAAGAGATGAATATAACTATAGATAAACAGAGAGAGAGGGAAGAGATGAATATAACTATAGATAAACAGAGAGAGAGAGAGGGAAGAGATGAATATAACTATAGATAAACAGAGAGAGAGAGGGGAAGAGAGATGAATATAACTATAGATAAACAGAGAGAGAGAGAGGGAAGAGAGATGAATATAACTATAGATAAACAGAGAGAGAGAGAGAGAGGAAGAGATGAATATAACTATAGATAAACAGAGAGAGAGAGAGGGAAGAGAGATTAATATAACTATAGATAAACAGAGAGAGAGGGGGAAGAGATGAATATAACTATAGATAAACAGAGAGAGAGAGAGGGAAGAGAGATGAATATAACTATAGATAAACAGAGAGAGAGGGAAGAGAGAAGAATATAACTATAGATAAACAGAGAGAGAGAGGGAGAGAGATGAATATAACTATAGATAAACAGAGAGAGAGGGGGAAGAGATGAATATAACTATAGATAAACAGAGAGAGAGAGATGAATATAACTATAGATAAACAGAGAGAGAGAGAGGGAAGAGAGATGAATATAACTATAGATAAACAGAGAGAGAGAGAGGGAAGAGAGATGAATATAACTATAGATAAACAGAGAGAGAGGGAAGAGAGATGAATATAACTATAGATAAACAGAGAGAGAGAGGGAAGAGATGAATATAACTATAGATAAACAGAGAGAGAGGGAAGAGATGAATATAACTATAGATAAACAGAGAGAGAGGGGAAGAGATGAATATAACTATAGATAAACAGAGAGAGAGAGGGAAGAGATGAATATAACTATAGATAAACAGAGAGAGAGAGGGAAGAGATGAATATAACTATAGATAAACAGAGAGAGAGAGGGAAGAGAGATGAATATAACTATAGATAAACAGAGAGAGAGAGGGAAGAGATGAATATAACTATAGATAAACAGAGAGAGAGAGGGAAGAGATGAATATAACTATAGATAAACAGAGAGAGAGGGGAAGAGATGAATATAACTATAGATAAACAGAGAGAGAGAGGGAAGAGATGAATATAACTATAGATAAACAGAGAGAGAGGGAAGAGATGAATATAACTATAGATAAACAGAGAGAGAGAGAGATGAATATAACTATAGATAAACAGAGAGAGAGGGGGAAGAGATGAATATAACTATAGATAAACAGAGAGAGAGAGGGAAGAGATGAATATAACTATAGATAAACAGAGAGAGAGAGGGAAGAGATGAATATAACTATAGATAAACAGAGAGAGAGAGGGAGAGAGATGAATATAACTATAGATAAACAGAGAGAGAGAGGGAGAGAGATGAATATAACTATAGATAAACAGAGAGAGAGAGGGAGAGAGATGAATATAACTATAGATAAACAGAGAGAGAGGGAAGAGAGATGAATATAACTATAGATAAACAGAGAGAGAGGGAAGAGAGATGAATATAACTATAGATAAACAGAGAGAGAGAGAGGGAAGAGAGATGAATATAACTATAGATAAACAGAGAGAGAGGGAAGAGATGAATATAACTATAGATAAACAGAGAGAGAGGGAAGAGATGAATATAACTATAGATAAACAGAGAGAGAGAGGAGAGAGATGAATATAACTATAGATAAACAGAGAGAGAGGGGAAGAGATGAATATAACTATAGATAAACGAGAGAGAGAGAGGGAAGAGATGAATATAACTATAGATAAACAGAGAGAGAGAGGAGAGAGATGAATATAACTATAGATAAACAGAGAGAGAGAGGGAAGAGAGATGAATATAACTATAGATAAACAGAGAGAGAGGGGGAAGAGATGAATATAACTATAGATAAACAGAGAGAGAGAGGGAAGAGATGAATATAACTATAGATAAACAGAGAGAGAGAGAGGGAAGAGAGATGAATATAACTATAGATAAACAGAGAGAGAGAGGGAAGAGAGATGAATATAACTATAGATAAACAGAGAGAGAGAGGGAAGAGAGATGAATATAACTATAGATAAACAGAGAGAGAGAGAGGGAAGAGAGATGAATATAACTATAGATAAACAGAGAGAGAGGGAAGAGAGATGAATATAACTATAGATAAACAGAGAGAGAGAGAGGGAAGAGAGATGAATATAACTATAGATAAACAGAGAGAGAGGGAAGAGATGAATATAACTATAGATAAACAGAGAGAGAGGGAAGAGAGATGAATATAACTATAGATAAACAGAGAGAGAGGAGGGAAGAGATGAATATAACTATAGATAAACAGAGAGAGAGAGAGGGAAGAGATGAATATAACTATAGATAAACAGAGAGAGAGAGAGGGAAGAGATGAATATAACTATAGATAAACAGAGAGAGAGAGGGAAGAGATGAATATAACTATAGATAAACAGAGAGAGAGGGGGAAGAGATGAATATAACTATAGATAAACAGAGAGAGAGGGAAGAGATGAATATAACTATAGATAAACAGAGAGAGAGGGAAGAGATGAATATAACTATAGATAAACAGAGAGAGAGGGAAGAGATGAATATAACTATAGATAAACAGAGAGAGAGAGGGAAGAGATGAATATAACTATAGATAAACAGAGAGAGAGAGAGGGAAGAGATGAATATAACTATAGATAAACAGAGAGAGAGGAATATAACTATAGATAAACAGAGAGAGAGAGGGAAGAGATGAATATAACTATAGATAAACAGAGAGAGAGGGAAGAGATGAATATAACTATAGATAAACAGAGAGAGAGAGGGAAAGAGATGAATATAACTATAGATAAACAGAGAGAGAGGGGAAGAGATGAATATAACTATAGATAAACAGAGAGAGAGGGGAAGAGATGAATATAACTATAGATAAACAGAGAGAGAGAGGGAAGAGATGAATATAACTATAGATAAACAGAGAGAGAGGGAAGAGATGAATATAACTATAGATAAACAGAGAGAGAGAGGGAAGAGATGAATATAACTATAGATAAACAGAGAGAGAGGGAAGAGATGAATATAACTATAGATAAACAGAGAGAGAGAGGGAAGAGATGAATATAACTATAGATAAACAGAGAGAGAGGGAAGAGAGATGAATATAACTATAGATAAACAGAGAGAGAGAGGGAAGAGATGAATATAACTATAGATAAACAGAGAGAGAGAGGGAAGAGATGAATATAACTATAGATAAACAGAGAGAGAGAGGGAAGAGATGAATATAACTATAGATAAACAGAGAGAGAGGGGGAAGAGATGAATATAACTATAGATAAACAGAGAGAGAGAGAGGGAAGAGATGAATATAACTATAGATAAACAGAGAGAGAGAGGGAAGAGATGAATATAACTATAGATAAACAGAGAGAGAGAGGGAAGAGATGAATATAACTATAGATAAACAGAGAGAGAGGGGGAAGAGATGAATATAACTATAGATAAACAGAGAGAGAGAGAGGGAAGAGATGAATATAACTATAGATAAACAGAGAGAGAGAGGAAGAGATGAATATAACTATAGATAAACAGAGAGAGAGGGAAGAGATGAATATAACTATAGATAAACAGAGAGAGAGAGGGAAGAGATGAATATAACTATAGATAAACAGAGAGAGAGAGGGAAGAGAGATGAATATAACTATAGATAAACAGAGAGAGAGGGAAGAGATGAATATAACTATAGATAAACAGAGAGAGAGGGGAAGAGATGAATATAACTATAGATAAACAGAGAGAGAGAGGGAAGAGATGAATATAACTATAGATAAACAGAGAGAGAGGGAAGAGATGAATATAACTATAGATAAACAGAGAGAGAGAGAGGGAAGAGATGAATATAACTATAGATAAACAGAGAGAGAGAGGGGAAGAGAGATGAATATAACTATAGATAAACAGAGAGAGAGAGGGGAGAGAGATGAATATAACTATAGATAAACAGAGAGAGAGAGAGAGGGAAGAGATGAATATAACTATAGATAAACAGAGAGAGAGAGGGAAGAGAGATGAATATAACTATAGATAAACAGAGAGAGAGGGGGAAGAGATGAATATAACTATAGATAAACAGAGAGAGAGAGAGGGAAGAGAGATGAATATAACTATAGATAAACAGAGAGAGAGGGAAGAGAGATGAATATAACTATAGATAAACAGAGAGAGAGAGGGAGAGAGAGGAATATAACTATAGATAAACAGAGAGAGAGGGGGAAGAGATGAATATAACTATAGATAAACAGAGAGAGAGAGATGAATATAACTATAGATAAACAGAGAGAGAGAGAGGGAAGAGAGATGAATATAACTATAGATAAACAGAGAGAGAGAGGGAAGAGAGATGAATATAACTATAGATAAACAGAGAGAGAGGGAAGAGATGAATATAACTATAGATAAACAGAGAGAGAGGGGAAGAGATGAATATAACTATAGATAAACAGAGAGAGAGAGGGAAGAGATGAATATAACTATAGATAAACAGAGAGAGAGAGGGAAGAGATGAATATAACTATAGATAAACAGAGAGAGAGAGGGAAGAGAGATGAATATAACTATAGATAAACAGAGAGAGAGAGGGAAGAGATGAATATAACTATAGATAAACAGAGAGAGAGAGGGAAGAGAGATGAATATAACTATAGATAAACAGAGAGAGAGGGAAGAGAGATGAATATAACTATAGATAAACAGAGAGAGAGAGGGAAGAGATGAATATAACTATAGATAAACAGAGAGAGAGAGGGAAGAGATGAATATAACTATAGATAAACAGAGAGAGAGAGAGGGAAGAGATGAATATAACTATAGATAAACAGAGAGAGAGAGGGAAGAGATGAATATAACTATAGATAAACAGAGAGAGAGAGAGGGAAGAGATGAATATAACTATAGATAAACAGAGAGAGAGAGGGAAGAGATGAATATAACTATAGATAAACAGAGAGAGAGAGAGGGAAGAGATGAATATAACTATAGATAAACAGAGAGAGAGAGGGAAGAGATGAATATAACTATAGATAAACAGAGAGAGAGAGGGAAGAGATGAATATAACTATAGATAAACAGAGAGAGAGGGAAGAGATGAATATAACTATAGATAAACAGAGAGAGAGGGAAGAGATGAATATAACTATAGATAAACAGAGAGAGAGAGGAAGAGATGAATATAACTATAGATAAACAGAGAGAGAGGGGAAGAGATGAATATAACTATAGATAAACAGAGAGAGAGAGGGAAGAGATGAATATAACTATAGATAAACAGAGAGAGAGAGGGAAGAGAGATGAATATAACTATAGATAAACAGAGAGAGAGGGAAGAGATGAATATAACTATAGATAAACAGAGAGAGAGGGAAGAGAGATGAATATAACTATAGATAAACAGAGAGAGAGAGGGAAGAGATGAATATAACTATAGATAAACAGAGAGAGAGAGAGGGAAGAGATGAATATAACTATAGATAAACAGAGAGAGAGAGGGGAAGAGAGATGAATATAACTATAGATAAACAGAGAGAGAGAGAGGGAAGAGAGATGAATATAACTATAGATAAACAGAGAGAGAGAGAGAGAGGAAGAGATGAATATAACTATAGATAAACAGAGAGAGAGAGGGAAGAGAGATGAATATAACTATAGATAAACAGAGAGAGAGGGGGAAGAGATGAATATAACTATAGATAAACAGAGAGAGAGAGAGGGAAGAGAGATGAATATAACTATAGATAAACAGAGAGAGAGGGAAGAGAGATGAATATAACTATAGATAAACAGAGAGAGAGAGGGAGAGAGATGAATATAACTATAGATAAACAGAGAGAGAGAGGGAAGAGATGAATATAACTATAGATAAACAGAGAGAGAGATGAATATAACTATAGATAAACAGAGAGAGAGAGAGGGAAGAGAGATGAATATAACTATAGATAAACAGAGAGAGAGGGAAGAGAGATGAATATAACTATAGATAAACAGAGAGAGAGAGGGAAGAGATGAATATAACTATAGATAAACAGAGAGAGAGGGGAAGAGATGAATATAACTATAGATAAACAGAGAGAGAGGGAAGAGATGAATATAACTATAGATAAACAGAGAGAGAGGGGAAGAGATGAATATAACTATAGATAAACAGAGAGAGAGAGGGAAGAGATGAATATAACTATAGATAAACAGAGAGAGAGAGGGAAGAGATGAATATAACTATAGATAAACAGAGAGAGAGAGGGAAGAGATGAATATAACTATAGATAAACAGAGAGAGAGGGAAGAGAGATGAATATAACTATAGATAAACAGAGAGAGAGGAGGGAAGAGATGAATATAACTATAGATAAACAGAGAGAGAGAGGGAAGAGATGAATATAACTATAGATAAACAGAGAGAGAGAGAGGGAAGAGATGAATATAACTATAGATAAACAGAGAGAGAGAGGGAAGAGATGAATATAACTATAGATAAACAGAGAGAGAGAGAGGGAAGAGATGAATATAACTATAGATAAACAGAGAGAGAGAGGGAAGAGATGAATATAACTATAGATAAACAGAGAGAGAGAGAGGGAAGAGATGAATATAACTATAGATAAACAGAGAGAGAGAGAGGGAAGAGATGAATATAACTATAGATAAACAGAGAGAGAGAGGGAAGAGATGAATATAACTATAGATAAACAGAGAGAGAGGGAAGAGATGAATATAACTATAGATAAACAGAGAGAGAGAGGGAAGAGATGAATATAACTATAGATAAACAGAGAGAGAGAGGGAAGAGATGAATATAACTATAGATAAACAGAGAGAGAGAGGGAAGAGATGAATATAACTATAGATAAACAGAGAGAGAGGGAAGAGATGAATATAACTATAGATAAACAGAGAGAGAGGGAAGAGAGATGAATATAACTATAGATAAACAGAGAGAGAGAGGGAAGAGATGAATATAACTATAGATAAACAGAGAGAGAGAGGGAAGAGATGAATATAACTATAGATAAACAGAGAGAGAGGGGGAAGAGATGAATATAACTATAGATAAACAGAGAGAGAGAGAGGGAAGAGATGAATATAACTATAGATAAACAGAGAGAGAGAGGGAAGAGATGAATATAACTATAGATAAACAGAGAGAGAGAGAGGGAAGAGATGAATATAACTATAGATAAACAGAGAGAGAGGGGGAAGAGATGAATATAACTATAGATAAACAGAGAGAGAGAGAGGGAAGAGATGAATATAACTATAGATAAACAGAGAGAGAGAGGGAAGAGATGAATATAACTATAGATAAACAGAGAGAGAGGGAAGAGATGAATATAACTATAGATAAACAGAGAGAGAGAGGGAAGAGATGAATATAACTATAGATAAACAGAGAGAGAGAGGGAAGAGAGATGAATATAACTATAGATAAACAGAGAGAGAGGGAAGAGATGAATATAACTATAGATAAACAGAGAGAGAGGGGAAGAGATGAATATAACTATAGATAAACAGAGAGAGAGAGGGAAGAGATGAATATAACTATAGATAAACAGAGAGAGAGGGAAGAGATGAATATAACTATAGATAAACAGAGAGAGAGAGAGGGAAGAGATGAATATAACTATAGATAAACAGAGAGAGAGAGGGGAAGAGAGATGAATATAACTATAGATAAACAGAGAGAGAGAGAGGGAAGAGAGATGAATATAACTATAGATAAACAGAGAGAGAGAGAGAGAGGAAGAGATGAATATAACTATAGATAAACAGAGAGAGAGAGGGGAGAGAGATGAATATAACTATAGATAAACAGAGAGAGAGAGGGAAGAGATGAATATAACTATAGATAAACAGAGAGAGAGAGAGGGAAGAGAGATGAATATAACTATAGATAAACAGAGAGAGAGGGAAGAGAGATGAATATAACTATAGATAAACAGAGAGAGAGAGGGAGAGAGATGAATATAACTATAGATAAACAGAGAGAGAGGGGAAGAGATGAATATAACTATAGATAAACAGAGAGAGAGATGAATATAACTATAGATAAACAGAGAGAGAGAGAGGGAAGAGAGATGAATATAACTATAGATAAACAGAGAGAGAGAGGGAAGAGAGATGAATATAACTATAGATAAACAGAGAGAGAGGGAGAGAGATGAATATAACTATAGATAAACAGAGAGAGAGGGGAAGAGATGAATATAACTATAGATAAACAGAGAGAGAGAGGGAAGAGATGAATATAACTATAGATAAACAGAGAGAGAGAGGGAAGAGATGAATATAACTATAGATAAACAGAGAGAGAGAGGGAAAGAGATGAATATAACTATAGATAAACAGAGAGAGAGAGGGAAGAGATGAATATAACTATAGATAAACAGAGAGAGAGAGGGAGAGAGATGAATATAACTATAGATAAACAGAGAGAGAGGGAGAGAGATGAATATAACTATAGATAAACAGAGAGAGAGGAGGGAAGAGAGAATATAACTATAGATAAACAGAGAGAGAGAGGGAAGAGATGAATATAACTATAGATAAACAGAGAGAGAGAGAGGGAAGAGATGAATATAACTATAGATAAACAGAGAGAGAGAGGGAAGAGATGAATATAACTATAGATAAACAGAGAGAGAGAGAGGGAAGAGATGAATATAACTATAGATAAACAGAGAGAGAGAGGGAAGAGATGAATATAACTATAGATAAACAGAGAGAGAGAGAGGGAAGAGATGAATATAACTATAGATAAACAGAGAGAGAGAGGGAAGAGATGAATATAACTATAGATAAACAGAGAGAGAGGGGGAAGAGATGAATATAACTATAGATAAACAGAGAGAGAGGGAGAGATGAATATAACTATAGATAAACAGAGAGAGAGGGAAGAGATGAATATAACTATAGATAAACAGAGAGAGAGAGGAAGAGATGAATATAACTATAGATAAACAGAGAGAGAGGGAAGAGATGAATATAACTATAGATAAACAGAGAGAGAGAGGGAAGAGATGAATATAACTATAGATAAACAGAGAGAGAGAGGGAGAGAGATGAATATAACTATAGATAAACAGAGAGAGAGGGGAAGAGATGAATATAACTATAGATAAACAGAGAGAGAGGGAAGAGAGATGAATATAACTATAGATAAACAGAGAGAGAGAGGGAAGAGATGAATATAACTATAGATAAACAGAGAGAGAGAGAGGGAAGAGATGAATATAACTATAGATAAACAGAGAGAGAGAGGGGAAGAGAGATGAATATAACTATAGATAAACAGAGAGAGAGAGGGAAGAGAGATGAATATAACTATAGATAAACAGAGAGAGAGAGAGAGGGAAGAGATGAATATAACTATAGATAAACAGAGAGAGAGAGGGGAGAGAGATGAATATAACTATAGATAAACAGAGAGAGAGAGGGAAGAGATGAATATAACTATAGATAAACAGAGAGAGAGAGAGGGAGAGAGATGAATATAACTATAGATAAACAGAGAGAGAGGGAAGAGAGATGAATATAACTATAGATAAACAGAGAGAGAGAGGGAGAGAGATGAATATAACTATAGATAAACAGAGAGAGAGAGGGAAGAGATGAATATAACTATAGATAAACAGAGAGAGAGATGAATATAACTATAGATAAACAGAGAGAGAGAGAGGGAAGAGAGATGAATATAACTATAGATAAACAGAGAGAGAGGGAAGAGAGATGAATATAACTATAGATAAACAGAGAGAGAGAGGGAAGAGATGAATATAACTATAGATAAACAGAGAGAGAGGGGAAGAGATGAATATAACTATAGATAAACAGAGAGAGAGAGGGAAGAGATGAATATAACTATAGATAAACAGAGAGAGAGAGGGAAGAGATGAATATAACTATAGATAAACAGAGAGAGAGAGGGAAGAGATGAATATAACTATAGATAAACAGAGAGAGAGAGGGAAGAGATGAATATAACTATAGATAAACAGAGAGAGAGAGGGAAGAGAGATGAATATAACTATAGATAAACAGAGAGAGAGGGAAGAGAGATGAATATAACTATAGATAAACAGAGAGAGAGGAGGGAAGAGATGAATATAACTATAGATAAACAGAGAGAGAGAGGGAAGAGATGAATATAACTATAGATAAACAGAGAGAGAGAGAGGGAAGAGATGAATATAACTATAGATAAACAGAGAGAGAGAGGGAAGAGATGAATATAACTATAGATAAACAGAGAGAGAGAGAGGGAAGAGATGAATATAACTATAGATAAACAGAGAGAGAGAGGGAAGAGATGAATATAACTATAGATAAACAGAGAGAGAGAGAGGGAAGAGATGAATATAACTATAGATAAACAGAGAGAGAGAGAGGGAAGAGATGAATATAACTATAGATAAACAGAGAGAGAGAGGGAAGAGATGAATATAACTATAGATAAACAGAGAGAGAGGGAAGAGATGAATATAACTATAGATAAACAGAGAGAGAGGGGGAAGAGATGAATATAACTATAGATAAACAGAGAGAGAGAGGGAAGAGATGAATATAACTATAGATAAACAGAGAGAGAGAGAGGGAAGAGAGATGAATATAACTATAGATAAACAGAGAGAGAGGGAAGAGAGATGAATATAACTATAGATAAACAGAGAGAGAGAGGGAGAGAGATGAATATAACTATAGATAAACAGAGAGAGAGGGGGAAGAGATGAATATAACTATAGATAAACAGAGAGAGAGAGATGAATATAACTATAGATAAACAGAGAGAGAGAGGGGAAGAGATGAATATAACTATAGATAAACAGAGAGAGAGGGAAGAGAGATGAATATAACTATAGATAAACAGAGAGAGAGAGGGAAGAGATGAATATAACTATAGATAAACAGAGAGAGAGGGAAGAGATGAATATAACTATAGATAAACAGAGAGAGAGGGGAAGAGATGAATATAACTATAGATAAACAGAGAGAGAGAGGGAAGAGATGAATATAACTATAGATAAACAGAGAGAGAGAGGGAAGAGATGAATATAACTATAGATAAACAGAGAGAGAGAGGGAAGAGATGAATATAACTATAGATAAACAGAGAGAGAGAGGGAAGAGATGAATATAACTATAGATAAACAGAGAGAGAGGGAAGAGAGATGAATATAACTATAGATAAACAGAGAGAGAGGAGGGAAGAGATGAATATAACTATAGATAAACAGAGAGAGAGAGGGAAGAGATGAATATAACTATAGATAAACAGAGAGAGAGAGAGGGAAGAGATGAATATAACTATAGATAAACAGAGAGAGAGAGGGAAGAGATGAATATAACTATAGATAAACAGAGAGAGAGAGAGGGAAGAGATGAATATAACTATAGATAAACAGAGAGAGAGAGGGAAGAGATGAATATAACTATAGATAAACAGAGAGAGAGAGAGGGAAGAGATGAATATAACTATAGATAAACAGAGAGAGAGAGAGGGAAGAGATGAATATAACTATAGATAAACAGAGAGAGAGAGGGAAGAGATGAATATAACTATAGATAAACAGAGAGAGAGGGAAGAGATGAATATAACTATAGATAAACAGAGAGAGAGAGGGAAGAGATGAATATAACTATAGATAAACAGAGAGAGAGAGGGAAGAGATGAATATAACTATAGATAAACAGAGAGAGAGAGGGAAGAGATGAATATAACTATAGATAAACAGAGAGAGAGGGAAGAGATGAATATAACTATAGATAAACAGAGAGAGAGGGAAGAGAGATGAATATAACTATAGATAAACAGAGAGAGAGGAGGGAAGAGATGAATATAACTATAGATAAACAGAGAGAGAGAGGGAAGAGATGAATATAACTATAGATAAACAGAGAGAGAGGGGGAAGAGATGAATATAACTATAGATAAACAGAGAGAGAGAGAGGGAAGAGATGAATATAACTATAGATAAACAGAGAGAGAGAGGGAAGAGATGAATATAACTATAGATAAACAGAGAGAGAGAGAGGGAAGAGATGAATATAACTATAGATAAACAGAGAGAGAGGGGGAAGAGATGAATATAACTATAGATAAACAGAGAGAGAGAGAGGAAGAGATGAATATAACTATAGATAAACAGAGAGAGAGAGGAAGAGATGAATATAACTATAGATAAACAGAGAGAGAGGGAAGAGATGAATATAACTATAGATAAACAGAGAGAGAGAGGGAAGAGATGAATATAACTATAGATAAACAGAGAGAGAGAGGGAAGAGAGATGAATATAACTATAGATAAACAGAGAGAGAGAGGGAAGAGATGAATATAACTATAGATAAACAGAGAGAGAGGGGAAGAGATGAATATAACTATAGATAAACAGAGAGAGAGAGGGAAGAGATGAATATAACTATAGATAAACAGAGAGAGAGGGAAGAGATGAATATAACTATAGATAAACAGAGAGAGAGAGAGAGGGAAGAGATGAATATAACTATAGATAAACAGAGAGAGAGAGGGGAGAGAGATGAATATAACTATAGATAAACAGAGAGAGAGAGAGGGAGAGAGATGAATATAACTATAGATAAACAGAGAGAGAGAGAGAGAGGAAGAGATGAATATAACTATAGATAAACAGAGAGAGAGAGAGGGAAGAGAGATGAATATAACTATAGATAAACAGAGAGAGAGGGGGAAGAGATGAATATAACTATAGATAAACAGAGAGAGAGAGAGGGAAGAGAGATGAATATAACTATAGATAAACAGAGAGAGAGGGAAGAGAGATGAATATAACTATAGATAAACAGAGAGAGAGAGGGAGAGAGATGAATATAACTATAGATAAACAGAGAGAGAGGGGGAAGAGATGAATATAACTATAGATAAACAGAGAGAGAGATGAATATAACTATAGATAAACAGAGAGAGAGAGAGGGAGAGAGATGAATATAACTATAGATAAACAGAGAGAGAGAGAGGAAGAGAGATGAATATAACTATAGATAAACAGAGAGAGAGGGAAGAGAGATGAATATAACTATAGATAAACAGAGAGAGAGGGGAAGAGATGAATATAACTATAGATAAACAGAGAGAGAGAGGGAAGAGATGAATATAACTATAGATAAACAGAGAGAGAGAGGGAAGAGATGAATATAACTATAGATAAACAGAGAGAGAGAGGGAAGAGAGATGAATATAACTATAGATAAACAGAGAGAGAGAGGGAAGAGATGAATATAACTATAGATAAACAGAGAGAGAGAGGGAAGAGAGATGAATATAACTATAGATAAACAGAGAGAGAGGGAAGAGAGATGAATATAACTATAGATAAACAGAGAGAGAGGAGGGAGAGATGAATATAACTATAGATAAACAGAGAGAGAGAGGGAAGAGATGAATATAACTATAGATAAACAGAGAGAGAGAGAGGGAAGAGATGAATATAACTATAGATAAACAGAGAGAGAGAGGGAAGAGATGAATATAACTATAGATAAACAGAGAGAGAGAGAGGGAAGAGATGAATATAACTATAGATAAACAGAGAGAGAGAGGGAAGAGATGAATATAACTATAGATAAACAGAGAGAGAGAGAGAGGGAAGAGATGAATATAACTATAGATAAACAGAGAGAGAGAGGGAAGAGATGAATATAACTATAGATAAACAGAGAGAGAGGGGGAAGAGATGAATATAACTATAGATAAACAGAGAGAGAGAGAGATGAATATAACTATAGATAAACAGAGAGAGAGGGAAGAGATGAATATAACTATAGATAAACAGAGAGAGAGAGGAAGAGATGAATATAACTATAGATAAACAGAGAGAGAGGGGAAGAGATGAATATAACTATAGATAAACAGAGAGAGAGAGGGAAGAGATGAATATAACTATAGATAAACAGAGAGAGAGAGGGAAGAGAGATGAATATAACTATAGATAAACAGAGAGAGAGGGAAGAGATGAATATAACTATAGATAAACAGAGAGAGAGGGAAGAGAGATGAATATAACTATAGATAAACAGAGAGAGAGAGGGAAGAGATGAATATAACTATAGATAAACAGAGAGAGAGAGAGGGAAGAGATGAATATAACTATAGATAAACAGAGAGAGAGAGGGGAAGAGAGATGAATATAACTATAGATAAACAGAGAGAGAGAGAGGAAGAGAGATGAATATAACTATAGATAAACAGAGAGAGAGAGAGAGGGAAGAGATGAATATAACTATAGATAAACAGAGAGAGAGAGGGAAGAGAGATGAATATAACTATAGATAAACAGAGAGAGAGGGGAAGAGATGAATATAACTATAGATAAACAGAGAGAGAGAGGGAAGAGAGATGAATATAACTATAGATAAACAGAGAGAGAGGGAAGAGAGATGAATATAACTATAGATAAACAGAGAGAGAGAGGGAGAGAGATGAATATAACTATAGATAAACAGAGAGAGAGAGGGAAGAGATGAATATAACTATAGATAAACAGAGAGAGAGAGATGAATATAACTATAGATAAACAGAGAGAGAGAGAGGAAGAGAGATGAATATAACTATAGATAAACAGAGAGAGAGGGAAGAGAGATGAATATAACTATAGATAAACAGAGAGAGAGAGGGAAGAGATGAATATAACTATAGATAAACAGAGAGAGAGGGAAGAGATGAATATAACTATAGATAAACAGAGAGAGAGGGAAGAGATGAATATAACTATAGATAAACAGAGAGAGAGGGGAAGAGATGAATATAACTATAGATAAACAGAGAGAGAGAGGGAAGAGATGAATATAACTATAGATAAACAGAGAGAGAGAGGGAAGAGATGAATATAACTATAGATAAACAGAGAGAGAGAGGGAAGAGAGATGAATATAACTATAGATAAACAGAGAGAGAGGGAAGAGAGATGAATATAACTATAGATAAACAGAGAGAGAGGAGGGAAGAGATGAATATAACTATAGATAAACAGAGAGAGAGAGGGAAGAGATGAATATAACTATAGATAAACAGAGAGAGAGAGAGGGAAGAGATGAATATAACTATAGATAAACAGAGAGAGAGAGGGAAGAGATGAATATAACTATAGATAAACAGAGAGAGAGAGAGGGAAGAGATGAATATAACTATAGATAAACAGAGAGAGAGAGGGAAGAGATGAATATAACTATAGATAAACAGAGAGAGAGAGAGGGAAGAGATGAATATAACTATAGATAAACAGAGAGAGAGAGAGGGAAGAGATGAATATAACTATAGATAAACAGAGAGAGAGAGGGAAGAGATGAATATAACTATAGATAAACAGAGAGAGAGGGAAGAGATGAATATAACTATAGATAAACAGAGAGAGAGAGGGAAGAGATGAATATAACTATAGATAAACAGAGAGAGAGAGGGAAGAGATGAATATAACTATAGATAAACAGAGAGAGAGAGGGAAGAGATGAATATAACTATAGATAAACAGAGAGAGAGGGAAGAGATGAATATAACTATAGATAAACAGAGAGAGAGGGAAGAGAGATGAATATAACTATAGATAAACAGAGAGAGAGGAGGGAAGAGATGAATATAACTATAGATAAACAGAGAGAGAGAGGGA
Organism: Salmo salar; assembly: GCF_965601325.2. Classification (NCBI taxonomy): domain Eukaryota; kingdom Metazoa; phylum Chordata; class Actinopteri; order Salmoniformes; family Salmonidae; genus Salmo; species Salmo salar. The sequence continues at coordinate 43,653,275 of NC_138316.1, forward strand.
AGAGATGAATATAACTATAGATAAACAGAGAGAGAGGGAAGAGAGATGAATATAACTATAGATAAACAGAGAGAGAGGGAAGAGATGAATATAACTATAGATAAACAGAGAGAGAGGGGAAGAGATGAATATAACTATAGATAAACAGAGAGAGAGAGGGAAGAGATGAATATAACTATAGATAAACAGAGAGAGAGAGGGAAGAGATGAATATAACTATAGATAAACAGAGAGAGAGAGGGAAGAGATGAATATAACTATAGATAAACAGAGAGAGAGAGGAAGAGATGAATATAACTATAGATAAACAGAGAGAGAGGAGAGATGAATATAACTATAGATAAACAGAGAGAGAGAGGGAGAGAGATGAATATAACTATAGATAAACAGAGAGAGAGGGAGAGAGATGAATATAACTATAGATAAACAGAGAGAGAGGGAAGAGAGATGAATATAACTATAGATAAACAGAGAGAGAGGGAAGAGAGATGAATATAACTATAGATAAACAGAGAGAGAGAGAGGGAAGAGAGATGAATATAACTATAGATAAACAGAGAGAGAGGGAAGAGATGAATATAACTATAGATAAACAGAGAGAGAGAGAAGAGAGATGAATATAACTATAGATAAACAGAGAGAGAGGGAAGAGATGAATATAACTATAGATAAACAGAGAGAGAGAGGGAAGAGATGAATATAACTATAGATAAACAGAGAGAGAGAGAAGAGAGATGAATATAACTATAGATAAACAGAGAGAGAGAGGGAAGAGAGATGAATATAACTATAGATAAACAGAGAGAGAGGGGGAAGAGATGAATATAACTATAGATAAACAGAGAGAGAGAGGGAAGAGATGAATATAACTATAGATAAACAGAGAGAGAGAGAGGGAAGAGAGATGAATATAACTATAGATAAACAGAGAGAGAGAGAGGGAAGAGAGATGAATATAACTATAGATAAACAGAGAGAGAGAGAGGAAGAGAGATGAATATAACTATAGATAAACAGAGAGAGAGAGGGAAGAGAGATGAATATAACTATAGATAAACAGAGAGAGAGGGAAGAGAGATGAATATAACTATAGATAAACAGAGAGAGAGAGAGGGAAGAGAGATGAATATAACTATAGATAAACAGAGAGAGAGGGAAGAGATGAATATAACTATAGATAAACAGAGAGAGAGGGAAGAGAGATAATATAACTATAGATAAACAGAGAGAGAGAGGGAAGAGATGAATATAACTATAGATAAACAGAGAGAGAGAGAGGGAAGAGATGAATATAACTATAGATAAACAGAGAGAGAGAGAGGGAAGAGATGAATATAACTATAGATAAACAGAGAGAGAGAGGGAAGAGATGAATATAACTATAGATAAACAGAGAGAGAGGGGAAGAGATGAATATAACTATAGATAAACAGAGAGAGAGAGAGGGAAGAGATGAATATAACTATAGATAAACAGAGAGAGAGAGGGGAAGAGATGAATATAACTATAGATAAACAGAGAGAGAGAGGGAAGAGATGAATATAACTATAGATAAACAGAGAGAGAGAGGGAAGAGATGAATATAACTATAGATAAACAGAGAGAGAGGGAAGAGATGAATATAACTATAGATAAACAGAGAGAGAGAGGGAAGAGATGAATATAACTATAGATAAACAGAGAGAGAGAGAGGGAAGAGATGAATATAACTATAGATAAACAGAGAGAGAGGGAAGAGATGAATATAACTATAGATAAACAGAGGAGAGAGAGGGAAGAGAGATGAATATAACTATAGATAAACAGAGAGAGAGGGAAGAGATGAATATAACTATAGATAAACAGAGAGAGAGGGAAGAGATGAATATAACTATAGATAAACAGAGAGAGAGAGGGAAGAGATGAATATAACTATAGATAAACAGAGAGAGAGGGAAGAGATGAATATAACTATAGATAAACAGAGAGAGAGAGAAGAGAGAGAATATAACTATAGATAAACAGAGAGAGAGAGGGAAGAGATGAATATAACTATAGATAAACAGAGAGAGAGAGGGAAGAGATGAATATAACTATAGATAAACAGAGAGAGAGAGAGGGAAGAGATGAATATAACTATAGATAAACAGAGAGAGAGAGAAGAGATGAATATAACTATAGATAAACAGAGAGAGAGGGAAGAGATGAATATAACTATAGATAAACAGAGAGAGAGAGGGAAGAGATGAATATAACTATAGATAAACAGAGAGAGAGAGGGAAGAGATGAATATAACTATAGATAAACAGAGAGAGAGGGAAGAGATGAATATAACTATAGATAAACAGAGAGAGAGAGGGAAGAGAGATGAATATAACTATAGATAAACAGAGAGAGAGGGAAGAGATGAATATAACTATAGATAAACAGAGAGAGAGAGGGAAGAGATGAATATAACTATAGATAAACAGAGAGAGAGAGAGGGAAGAGAGATGAATATAACTATAGATAAACAGAGAGAGAGGGAAGAGATGAATATAACTATAGATAAACAGAGAGAGAGGGAAGAGATGAATATAACTATAGATAAACAGAGAGAGAGAGAGAGAGGGAAGAGATGAATATAACTATAGATAAACAGAGAGAGAGGGGAAGAGAGATGAATATAACTATAGATAAACAGAGAGAGAGAGGGAAGAGATGAATATAACTATAGATAAACAGAGAGAGAGAGGGAAGAGATGAATATAACTATAGATAAACAGAGAGAGAGGGAAGAGAGATGAATATAACTATAGATAAACAGAGAGAGAGAGGGAAGAGAGATGAATATAACTATAGATAAACAGAGAGAGAGAGGGAAGAGATGAATATAACTATAGATAAACAGAGAGAGAGAGAGGGAAGAGAGATGAATATAACTATAGATAAACAGAGAGAGAGAGGGAAGAGAGATGAATATAACTATAGATAAACAGAGAGAGAGGGGAAGAGATGAATATAACTATAGATAAACAGAGAGAGAGAGGGAAGAGATGAATATAACTATAGATAAACAGAGAGAGAGGGAAGAGAGATGAATATAACTATAGATAAACAGAGAGAGAGAGGGAAGAGAGATGAATATAACTATAGATAAACAGAGAGAGAGAGGGAAGAGATGAATATAACTATAGATAAACAGAGAGAGAGAGAGGGAAGAGAGATGAATATAACTATAGATAAACAGAGAGAGAGAGGGAAGAGATGAATATAACTATAGATAAACAGAGAGAGAGAGGGGAAGAGAGATGAATATAACTATAGATAAACAGAGAGAGAGAGGGGAAGAGAGATGAATATAACTATAGATAAACAGAGAGAGAGGGAAGAGATGAATATAACTATAGATAAACAGAGAGAGAGGAAGAGAGATGAATATAACTATAGATAAACAGAGAGAGAGAGGGAAGAGATGAATATAACTATAGATAAACAGAGAGAGAGAGAGGGAAGAGATGAATATAACTATAGATAAACAGAGAGAGAGAGAGGGAAGAGATGAATATAACTATAGATAAACAGAGAGAGAGAGGGAAGAGATGAATATAACTATAGATAAACAGAGAGAGAGAGGAAGAGATGAATATAACTATAGATAAACAGAGAGAGAGGGGGAAGAGATGAATATAACTATAGATAAACAGAGAGAGAGGGAAGAGATGAATATAACTATAGATAAACAGAGAGAGAGGGAAGAGATGAATATAACTATAGATAAACAGAGAGAGAGGGAAGAGATGAATATAACTATAGATAAACAGAGAGAGAGAGGGAAGAGATGAATATAACTATAGATAAACAGAGAGAGAGAGAGGGAAGAGATGAATATAACTATAGATAAACAGAGAGAGAGGGAAGAGATGAATATAACTATAGATAAACAGAGAGAGAGGGAAGAGATGAATATAACTATAGATAAACAGAGAGAGAGAGGGAAGAGATGAATATAACTATAGATAAACAGAGAGAGAGGGAAGAGATGAATATAACTATAGATAAACAGAGAGAGAGAGGGAAGAGATGAATATAACTATAGATAAACAGAGAGAGAGGGAAGAGATGAATATAACTATAGATAAACAGAGAGAGAGGGAAGAGAGATAATGTAACTATAGATAAACAGAGAGAGAGAGGGAAGAGATGAATATAACTATAGATAAACAGAGAGAGAGAGGGAAGAGATGAATATAACTATAGATAAACAGAGAGAGAGAGGGAAGAGATGAATATAACTATAGATAAACAGAGAGAGAGAGAGGGAAGAGAGATGAATATAACTATAGATAAACAGAGAGAGAGGGAAGAGATGAATATAACTATAGATAAACAGAGAGAGAGGGAAGAGATGAATATAACTATAGATAAACAGAGAGAGAGAGAGAGAGAGGAAGAGATGAATATAACTAGATAAACAGAGAGAGAGGGGAAGAGAGATGAATATAACTATAGATAAACAGAGAGAGAGAGGGAAGAGATGAATATAACTATAGATAAACAGAGAGAGAGAGGGAAGAGATGAATATAACTATAGATAAACAGAGAGAGAGGGAAGAGAGATGAATATAACTATAGATAAACAGAGAGAGAGAGGGAAGAGAGATGAATATAACTATAGATAAACAGAGAGAGAGAGGGAAGAGATGAATATAACTATAGATAAACAGAGAGAGAGAGAGGGAAGAGAGATGAATATAACTATAGATAAACAGAGAGAGAGAGGGAAGAGAGATGAATATAACTATAGATAAACAGAGAGAGAGGGGAAGAGATGAATATAACTATAGATAAACAGAGAGAGAGAGGGAAGAGATGAATATAACTATAGATAAACAGAGAGAGAGGGAAGAGAGATGAATATAACTATAGATAAACAGAGAGAGAGAGGGAAGAGAGATGAATATAACTATAGATAAACAGAGAGAGAGAGGGAAGAGATGAATATAACTATAGATAAACAGAGAGAGAGAGAGGGAAGAGAGATGAATATAACTATAGATAAACAGAGAGAGAGAGGGAAGAGATGAATATAACTATAGATAAACAGAGAGAGAGAGGGGAAGAGAGATGAATATAACTATAGATAAACAGAGAGAGAGAGGGGAAGAGAGATGAATATAACTATAGATAAACAGAGAGAGAGAGGGGAAGAGATGAATATAACTATAGATAAACAGAGAGAGAGGGGAAGAGAGATGAATATAACTATAGATAAACAGAGAGAGAGGGAAGAGATGAATATAACTATAGATAAACAGAGAGAGAGAGGGAAGAGATGAATATAACTATAGATAAACAGAGAGAGAGGGAAGAGAGATGAATATAACTATAGATAAACAGAGAGAGAGAGGGAGAGAGAGGAATATAACTATAGATAAACAGAGAGAGAGGGAAGAGATGAATATAACTATAGATAAACAGAGAGAGAGAGGGAGAGAGATGAATATAACTATAGATAAACAGAGAGAGAGAGAGGGAAGAGAGATGAATATAACTATAGATAAACAGAGAGAGAGGGAAGAGATGAATATAACTATAGATAAACAGAGAGAGAGGGAAGAGAGATGAATATAACTATAGATAAACAGAGAGAGAGAGGGAAGAGAGATGAATATAACTATAGATAAACAGAGAGAGAGGGAAGAGAGATGAATATAACTATAGATAAACAGAGAGAGAGAGAGAATATAACTATAGATAAACAGAGAGAGAGGGAAGAGATGAATATAACTATAGATAAACAGAGAGAGAGAGGGAAGAGATGAATATAACTATAGATAAACAGAGAGAGAGAGGGAAGAGATGAATATAACTATAGATAAACAGAGAGAGAGGGAAGAGATGAATATAACTATAGATAAACAGAGAGAGAGAGGGAAGAGAGATGAATATAACTATAGATAAACAGATAACAGAGAGAGAGGGAAGAGAGATGAATATAACTACAGATAAACAGAGAGAGAGGAGGGAGAGAGAAATATAACTATAGATAAACAGAGAGAGAGAGGGAAGAGAGATGAATATAACTATAGATAAACAGAGAGAGAGAGGGAGAGAGATGAATATAACTACAGATAAACAGAGAGAGAGGAGGGAGAGAGAGGAATATAACTATAGATAAACAGAGAGAGAGGGAAGAGAGATGAATATAACTATAGATAAACAGAGAGAGAGGAGGGAGAGATGAATATAACTATAGATAAACAGAGAGAGAGGAAGAGATGAATATAACTATAGATAAACAGAGAGAGAGAGGGAAGAGATGAATATAACTATAGATAAACAGAGAGAGAGAGAAGAGATGAATATAACTATAGATAAACAGAGAGAGAGAGAGATGAATATAACTATAGATAAACAGAGAGAGAGAGGGAGAGAGATGAATATAACTATAGATAAACAGAGAGAGAGAGGGAGAGAGATGAATATAACTATAGATAAACAGAGAGAGAGGGAAGAGAGATGAATATAACTATAGATAAACAGAGAGAGAGGGAAGAGAGATGAATATAACTATAGATAAACAGAGAGAGAGGAATATAACTATAGATAAACAGAGAGAGAGGGAAGAGATGAATATAACTATAGATAAACAGAGAGAGAGGGAAGAGATGAATATAACTATAGATAAACAGAGAGAGAGGGAAGAGAGATGAATATAACTATAGATAAACAGAGAGAGAGGGAAGAGATGAATATAACTATAGATAAACAGAGAGAGAGGGAAGAGAGATGAATATAACTATAGATAAACAGAGAGAGAGAGAGGGAAGAGAGATGAATATAACTATAGATAAACAGAGAGAGAGAGAGGGAAGAGATGAATATAACTATAGATAAACAGAGAGAGAGGAGAGATGAATATAACTATAGATAAACAGAGAGAGAGGGAAGAGATGAATATAACTATAGATAAACGAGAGAGAGAGAGGGGAAGAGATGAATATAACTATAGATAAACAGAGAGAGAGAGAGGGAAGAGAGATGAATATAACTATAGATAAACAGAGAGAGAGGGAAGAGAGATGAATATAACTATAGATAAACAGAGAGAGAGAGAGGGAAGAGAGATGAATATAACTATAGATAAACAGAGAGAGAGAGAGGGAAGAGAGATGAATATAACTACAGATAAACAGAGAGAGAGGAGGGAGAGAGAGGAATATAACTATAGATAAACAGAGAGAGGAGGGAAGAGATGAATATAACTATAGATAAACAGAGAGAGAGGGAAGAGAGATGAATATAACTATAGATAAACAGAGAGAGAGAGGGAAGAGAGATGAATATAACTATAGATAAACAGAGAGAGAGGAATATAACTATAGATAAACAGAGAGACAGGGAAGAGATGAATATAACTATAGATAAACAGAGAGAGAGAGGGAAGAGATGAATATAACTATAGATAAACAGAGAGAGAGGGAAGAGATGAATATAACTATAGATAAACAGAGAGAGAGGGGAAGAGATGAATATAACTATAGATAAACAGAGAGAGAGAGAGGAAGAGATGAATATAACTATAGATAAACAGAGAGAGAGAGGGAAGAGAGATGAATATAACTATAGATAAACAGATAAACAGAGAGAGAGGGAAGAGAGATGAATATAACTACAGATAAACAGAGAGAGAGGAGGGAGAGAGAATATAACTATAGATTAACAGAGAGAGAGAGGGAAGAGAGAAGAATATAACTATAGATAAACAGAGAGAGAGAGGGAGAGAGATGAATATAACTATAGATAAACAGAGAGAGAGGAGGGAGAGAGAGGAATATAACTATAGATAAACAGAGAGAGAGGGAAGAGAGATGAATATAACTATAGATAAACAGAGAGAGAGGAGGGAGAGATGAATATAACTATAGATAAACAGAGAGAGGGAAGAGATGAATATAACTATAGATAAACAGAGAGAGAGAGGGAAGAGATGAATATAACTATAGATAAACAGAGAGAGAGAGAAGAGATGAATATAACTATAGATAAACAGAGAGAGAGAGAGATGAATATAACTATAGATAAACAGAGAGAGAGAGGGAGAGAGAAGAATATAACTATAGATAAACAGAGAGAGAGAGGGAGAGAGAGGAATATAACTATAGATAAACAGAGAGAGAGGGAAGAGAGATGAATATAACTATAGATAAACAGAGAGAGAGAGGGAAGAGAGATGAATATAACTATAGATAAACAGAGAGAGAGGGAAGAGATGAATATAACTATAGATAAACAGAGAGAGAGGGAAGAGAGATGAATATAACTATAGATAAACAGAGAGAGAGGGAAGAGATGAATATAACTATAGATAAACAGAGAGAGAGAGAGGGAAGAGAGATGAATATAACTATAGATAAACAGAGAGAGAGGGAAGAGAGATGAATATAACTATAGATAAACACAGAGAGGGGGAAGAGATGAATATAACTATAGATAAACAGAGAGAGAGAGAGGGAAGAGAGATGAATATAACTATAGATAAACAGAGAGAGAGGGAAGAGAGATGAATATAACTATAGATAAACAGAGAGAGAGAGAGGGAAGAGAGATGAATATAACTATAGATAAACAGAGAGAGAGAGAGGGAAGAGAGATGAATATAACTACAGATAAACAGAGAGAGAGGAGGGAGAGAGAGGAATATAACTATAGATAAACAGAGAGAGGAGGAAGAGATGAATATAACTATAGATAAACAGAGAGAGAGAGGGAAGAGAGATGAATATAACTATAGATAAACAGAGAGAGAGGGAAGAGATGAATATAACTATAGATAAACAGAGAGAGAGGGAAGAGATGAATATAACTATAGATAAACAGAGAGAGAGGGAAGAGATGAATATAACTATAGATAAACAGAGAGAGAGGGAAGAGATGAATATAACTATAGATAAACAGAGAGAGAGAGGGAAGAGATGAATATAACTATAGATAAACAGAGAGAGAGGGAAGAGATGAATATAACTATAGATAAACAGAGAGAGAGGGAAGAGAGAAGAATATAACTATAGATAAACAGAGAGAGAGAGGGAGAGAGAGGAATATAACTATAGATAAACAGAGAGAGAGGGAAGAGATGAATATAACTATAGATACACAGAGAGAGAGAGAGGGAAGAGATGAATATAACTATAGATAAACAGAGAGAGAGAGAGATGAATATAACTATAGATAAACAGAGAGAGAGGGGGAAGAGATGAATATAACTATAGATAAACAGAGAGAGAGGGAAGAGATGAATATAACTATAGATAAACAGAGAGAGAGAGGGAAGAGATGAATATAACTATAGATAAACAGAGAGAGAGAGATGAATATAACTATAGATAAACAGAGAGAGAGAGAGAAGAGATGAATATAACTATAGATAAACAGAGAGAGAGAGGGAAGAGATGAATATAACTATAGATAAACAGAGAGAGAGATGAATATAACTATAGATAAACAGAGAGAGAGAGAGAAGAGATGAATATAACTATAGATAAACAGAGAGAGAGGGGGAAGAGATGAATATAACTATAGATAAACAGAGAGAGAGAGAGGGAAGAGATGAATATAACTATAGATAAACAGAGAGAGAGGGAAGAGATGAATATAACTATAGATAAACAGAGAGAGAGAGGGAAGAGAGATGAATATAACTATAGATAAACAGAGAGAGAGAGGGAAGAGATGAATATAACTATAGATAAACAGAGAGAGAGAGAGGGAAGAGATGAATATAACTATAGATAAACAGAGAGAGAGAGGGAAGAGATGAATATAACTATAGATAAACAGAGAGAGAGAGGGAAGAGATGAATATAACTATAGATAAACAGAGAGAGAGAGGGAAGAGATGAATATAACTATAGATAAACAGAGAGAGAGAGGGAAGAGAGATGAATATAACTATAGATAAACAGAGAGAGAGGGAAGAGAGATGAATATAACTATAGATAAACAGAGAGAGAGAGGGAAGAGAGATGAATATAACTATAGATAAACAGAGAGAGAGGGAAGAGATGAATATAACTATAGATAAACAGAGAGAGAGAGAGAAGAGATGAATATAACTATAGATAAACAGAGAGAGAGGGAAGAGATGAATATAACTATAGATAAACAGAGAGAGAGGGAAGAGATGAATATAACTATAGATAAACAGAGAGAGAGGAGAATATAACTATAGATAAACAGAGAGAGAGAGGGAAGAGAGATGAATATAACTATAGATAAACAGAGAGAGAGGGAAGAGATGAATATAACTATAGATAAACAGAGAGAGAGGGGGAAGAGAGATGAATATAACTATAGATAAACAGAGAGAGAGGGAAGAGAGATGAATATAACTATAGATAAACAGAGAGAGAGGGAAGACAGATGAATATAACTATAGATAAACAGAGAGAGAGGGAAGAAGATGAATATAACTATAGATAAACAGAGAGAGAGAGAGGGAAGAGATGAATATAACTATAGATAAACAGAGAGAGAGGGAAGACAGATGAATATAACTATAGATAAACAGAGAGAGAGGGAAGACAGATGAATATAACTATAGATAAACAGAGAGAGAGAGGGAAGAGATGAATATAACTATAGATAAACAGAGAGAGAGAGGAATATAACTATAGATAAACAGAGAGAGAGGGAAGAGATGAATATAACTATAGATAAACAGAGAGAGAGGGAAGAGATGAATATAACTATAGATAAACAGAGAGAGAGAGAGAGGGAAGAGATGAATATAACTATAGATAAACAGAGAGAGAGGGAAGAGATGAATATAACTATAGATAAACAGAGAGAGAGAGAGAAGAGAGATGAATATAACTATAGATAAACAGAGAGAGGGGGAAGAGATGAATATAACTATAGATAAACAGAGAGAGAGAGGGAAGAGATGAATATAACTATAGATAAACAGAGAGAGAGGGGGGAAGAGATGAATATAACTATAGATAAACAGAGAGAGAGGGAAGAGATGAATATAACTATAGATAAACAGAGAGAGAGAGGGGAAGAGATGAATATAACTATAGATAAACAGAGAGAGAGAGAGGGAAGAGATGAATATAACTATAGATAAACAGAGAGAGAGAGAGGGAAGAGATGAATATAACTATAGATAAACAGAGAGAGAGGAGGGAGAGATGAATATAACTATAGATAAACAGAGAGAGGGGGAAGAGATGAATATAACTATAGATAAACAGAGAGAGAGGAATATAACTATAGATAAACAGAGAGAGAGAGGGAAGAGATGAATATAACTATAGATAAACAGAGAGAGAGAGGGAAGAGATGAATATAACTATAGATAAACAGAGAGAGAGAGAGAGAGAGGGAAGAGATGAATATAACTATAGATAAACAGAGAGAGAGAGGGAAGAGAGATGAATATAACTATAGATAAACAGAGAGAGAGGGAAGAGAGATGAATATAACTACAGATAAACAGAGAGAGAGGAGGGAGAGAGAGGAATATAACTATAGATAAACAGAGAGAGAGAGAGGGAAGAGATGAATATAACTATAGATAAACAGAGAGAGAGGGAAGAGAGATGAATATAACTATAGATAAACAGAGAGAGAGGGAAGAGAGATGAATATAACTATAGATAAACAGAGAGAGAGAGGGAGAGAGAGGAATATAACTATAGATAAACAGAGAGAGAGAGGGAGAGAGATGAATATAACTATAGATAAACAGAGAGAGAGGGAGAGAGAAGAATATAACTATAGATAAACAGAGAGAGAGAGGGAGAGAGATGAATATAACTATAGATAAACAGAGAGAGAGGAATATAACTATAGATAAACAGAGAGAGAGGGAAGAGATGAATATAACTATAGATAAACAGAGAGAGAGGGAAGAGAGATGAATATAACTATAGATAAACAGAGAGAGAGAGGAATATAACTATAGATAAACAGAGAGAGAGGGAAGAGATGAATATAACTATAGATAAACAGAGAGAGAGAGGGGGAAGAGATGAATATAACTATAGATAAACAGAGAGAGAGAGGGAAGAGATGAATATAACTATAGATAAACAGAGAGAGAGAGAGGGAAGAGATGAATATAACTATAGATAAACAGAGAGAGAGAGAGGGAAGAGATGAATATAACTATAGATAAACAGAGAGAGAGAGAGGGAAGAGATGAATATAACTATAGATAAACAGAGAGAGAGGGAAGAGAGATGAATATAACTATAGATAAACAGAGAGAGAGAGGAATATAACTATAGATAAACAGAGAGAGAGATGAATATAACTATAGATAAACAGAGAGAGAGGGGGAAGAGAGAAGAATATAACTATAGATAAACAGAGAGAGAGAGGGAGAGAGGAATATAACTATAGATAAACAGAGAGAGAGAGGGAAGAGATGAATATAACTATAGATAAACAGAGAGAGAGGAATATAACTATAGATAAACAGAGAGAGAGGGAAGAGATGAATATAACTATAGATAAACAGAGAGAGAGAGGGAAGAGATGAATATAACTATAGATAAACAGAGAGAGAGGGAAGAGAGATGAATATAACTATAGATAAACAGAGAGAGAGAGGGAAGAGATGAATATAACTATAGATAAACAGAGAGAGAGGAATATAACTATAGATAAACAGAGAGAGAGGGAAGAGATGAATATAACTATAGATAAACAGAGAGAGAGAGGGAAGAGAGATGAATATAACTACAGATAAACAGAGAGAGAGAGGAATATAACTATAGATAGATAAACAGAGAGAGAGAGGGAAGAGATGAATATAACTATAGATAAACAGAGAGAGAGGGGGAAGAGATGAATATAACTATAGATAAACAGAGAGAGAGATGAATATAACTATAGATAAACAGAGAGAGAGAGGGAAGAGATGAATATAACTATAGATAAACAGAGAGAGAGGGAAGAGATGAATATAACTATAGATAAACAGAGAGAGAGGGGGAAGAGATGCATATAACTATAGATAAACAGAGAGAGAGGGAAGAGATGAATATAACTATAGATAAACAGAGAGAGAGGGAAGAGATGAATATAACTATAGATAAACAGAGAGAGAGAGGGAAGAGAGATGAATATATCTATAGATAAACTGAGAGAGAGAGAGAGGGAAGAGATGAATATAACTATAGATAAACAGAGAGAGAGGGAAGAGATGAATATAACTATAGATAAACAGAGAGAGAGGGGGGGAAGAGATGAATATAACTATAGATAAACAGAGAGAGAGAGGGGGAAGAGATGAATATAACTATAGATAAACAGAGAGAAGAGAGATGAATATAACTATAGATAAACAGAGAGAGAGGGAAGAGATGAATATAACTATAGATAAACAGAGAGAGAGAGAGAGAGAGATGAATATATCTATAGATAAACAGAGAGAGAGAGAGGGAAGAGATGAATATAACTATAGATAAACAGAGAGAAGAGAGATGAATATAACTATAGATAAACAGAGAGAGAGGGAAGAGATGAATATAACTATAGATAAACAGAGAGAGAGAGGGGGAAGAGATCAATATAACTATAGATAAACAGAGAGAGAGAGGGAAGAGATCAATATAACTATAGATAAACAGAGAGAGAGAGAGGGAAGAGATGAATATAACTATAGATAAACAGAGAGAAGAGAGAAGAGATGAATATAACTATAGATAAACAGAGAGAGAGGGAAGAGATGAATATAACTATAGATAAACAGAGAGAGGGAAGAGATGAATATAACTATAGATAAACAGAGAGAAGAGAGATGAATATAACTATAGATAAACAGAGAGAGAGAGGGAAGAGATCAATATAACTATAGATAAACAGAGAGAGAGAGAGGGAAGAGATGAATATAACTATAGATAAACAGAGAGAGAGGGAAGAGATGAATATAACTATAGATAAACAGAGAGAGAGAGAGATGAATATAACTATAGATAAACAGAGAGAGAGGGAAGAGATGAATATAACTATAGATAAACAGAGAGAGAGAGAGATGAATATAACTATAGATAAACAGAGAGAGAGGGAAGAGATGAATATAACTATAGATAAACAGAGAGAGAGAGAAGAGAGATGAATATAACTATAGATAAACAGAGAGAGAGAGGGAAGAGATGAATATAACTATAGATAAACAGAGAGAGAGAGGGAAGAGAAGAATATAACTATAGATAAACAGAGAGAGAGAGGGAAGAGAAGAATATAACTATAGATAAACAGAGAGAGAGAGAGGGAAGAGATGAATATAACTATAGATAAACAGAGAGAGAGAGGAATATAACTATAGATAAACAGAGAGAGAGAGGGAAGAGATGAATATAACTATAGATAAACAGAGAGAGAGAGGGGGAAGAGATGAATATAACTATAGATAAACAGAGAGAAGAGAGATGAATATAACTATAGATAAACAGAGAGAGAGAGGGAAGAGATCAATATAACTATAGATAAACAGAGAGAGAGAGAGGGAAGAGATGAATATAACTATAGATAAACAGAGAGAAGAGAGAAGAGATGAATATAACTATAGATAAACAGAGAGAGAGGGAAGAGATGAATATAACCATAGATAAACAGAGAGAGAGGGAAGAGATGAATATAACTATAGATAAACAGAGAGAGAGGGAAGAGATGAATATAACTATAGATAAACAGAGAGAGAGGGAAGAGATGAATATAACTATAGATAAACAGAGAGAGAGAGAAGAGAGATGAATATAACTATAGATAAACAGAGAGAGAGGGAAGAGATGAATATAACTATAGATAAACAGAGAGAGAGAGGGAAGAGAGATGAATATAACTATAGATAAACAGAGAGAGAGAGGGAAGAGATCAATATAACTATAGATAAACAGAGAGAGAGAGAGGGAAGAGATGAATATAACTATAGATAAACAGAGAGAGAGGGAAGAGATGAATATAACTATAGATAAACAGAGAGAGAGAGAGATGAATATAACTATAGATAAACAGAGAGAGAGGGAAGAGATGAATATAACTATAGATAAACAGAGAGAGAGAGAGATGAATATAACTATAGATAAACAGAGAGAGAGGGAAGAGATGAATATAACTATAGATAAACAGAGAGAGAGAGGGAAGAGATGAATATAACTATAGATAAACAGAGAGAGAGAGGGAAGAGAAGAATATAACTATAGATAAACAGAGAGAGAGAGGGAAGAGAAGAATATAACTATAGATAAACAGAGAGAGAGAGAGATGAATATAACTATAGATAAACAGAGAGAGAGGGAAGAGATGAATATAACTATAGATAAACAGAGAGAGAGAGAGATGAATATAACTATAGATAAACAGAGAGAGAGGGAAGAGATGAATATAACTATAGATAAACAGAGAGAGAGAGAAGAGAGATGAATATAACTATAGATAAACAGAGAGAGAGAGAGGGGGAAGAGATGAATATAACTATAGATAAACAGAGAGAGAGAGGGAAGAGATGAATATAACTATAGATAAACAGAGAGAGAGAGAGGGAAGAGATGAATATAACTATAGATAAACAGAGAGAGAGGGAAGAGATGAATATAACTATAGATAAACAGAGAGAGAGGGAAGAGATGAATATAACTATAGATAAACAGAGAGAGAGGGGGAAGAGATGAATATAAATAAAGATAAAAAGAGAGAGAGAGGGAAGAGATGAATATAACTATAGATAAACAGAGAGAGAGAGAGAGAGAGATGAATATATCTATAGATAAACAGAGAGAGAGAGAGGGAAGAGATTAATATAACTATAGATAAACAGAGAGAGAGGGGGGGAAGAGATGAATATAACTATAGATAAACAGAGAGAGAGAGGGGGAAGAGATGAATATAACTATAGATAAACAGAGAGAGAGGGAAGAGATGAATATAACTATAGATAAACAGAGAGAGAGAGGGAAGAGATGAATATAACTATAGATAAACAGAGAGAGAGAGAGAGAGAGATGAATATATCTATAGATAAACAGAGAGAGAGAGAGGGAAGAGATGAATATAACTATAGATAAACAGAGAGAGAGGGAAGAGATGAATATAACTATAGATAAACAGAGAGAGGGAAGAGATGAATATAACTATAGATAAACAGAGAGAAGAGAGATGAATATAACTATAGATAAACAGAGAGAGAGAGGGAAGAGATCAATATAACTATAGATAAACAGAGAGAGAGAGAGGGAAGAGATGAATATAACTATAGATAAACAGAGAGAGAGGGAAGAGATGAATATAACTATAGATAAACAGAGAGAGAGAGAGATGAATATAACTATAGATAAACAGAGAGAGAGGGAAGAGATGAATATAACTATAGATAAACAGAGAGAGAGAGAGATGAATATAACTATAGATAAACAGAGAGAGAGGGAAGAGATGAATATAACTATAGATAAACAGAGAGAGAGAGAAGAGAGATGAATATAACTATAGATAAACAGAGAGAGAGAGGGAAGAGAAGAATATAACTATAGATAAACAGAGAGAGAGAGGGAAGAGAAGAATATAACTATAGATAAACAGAGAGAGAGAGAGGGAAGAGATGAATATAACTATAGATAAACAGAGAGAGAGAGGAATATAACTATAGATAAACAGAGAGAGAGAGGGAAGAGATGAATATAACTATAGATAAACAGAGAGAGAGAGGGGGAAGAGATGAATATAACTATAGATAAACAGAGAGAAGAGAGATGAATATAACTATAGATAAACAGAGAGAGAGAGGGAAGAGATCAATATAACTATAGATAAACAGAGAGAGAGAGAGGGAAGAGATGAATATAACTATAGATAAACAGAGAGAAGAGAGAAGAGATGAATATAACTATAGATAAACAGAGAGAGAGGGAAGAGATGAATATAACCATAGATAAACAGAGAGAGAGGGAAGAGATGAATATAACTATAGATAAACAGAGAGAGAGGGAAGAGATGAATATAACTATAGATAAACAGAGAGAGAGGGAAGAGATGAATATAACTATAGATAAACAGAGAGAGAGAGGGAAGAGATGAATATAACTATAGATAAACAGAGAGAGAGGGAAGAGATGAATATAACTATAGATAAACAGAGAGAGAGGGAAGAGATGAATATAACTATAGATAAACAGAGAGAGAGAGGGAAGAGATGAATATAACTATAGATAAACAGAGAGAGAGGGAAGAGATGAATATAACTATAGATAAACAGAGAGAGAGGGAAGAGATGAATATAACTATAGATAAACAGAGAGAGAGAGAGATGAATATAACTATAGATAAACAGAGAGAGAGGGAAGAGATGAATATAACTATAGATAAACAGAGAGAGAGAGAGATGAATATAACTATAGATAAACAGAGAGAGAGGGAAGAGATGAATATAACTATAGATAAACAGAGAGAGAGAGAAGAGAGATGAATATAACTATAGATAAACAGAGAGAGAGAGGGAAGAGATGAATATAACTATAGATAAACAGAGAGAGAGAGGGAAGAGAAGAATATAACTATAGATAAACAGAGAGAGAGAGGGAAGAGAAGAATATAACTATAGATAAACAGAGAGAGAGAGAGAGGGAAGAGATGAATATAACTATAGATAAACAGAGAGAGAGAGGAATATAACTATAGATAAACAGAGAGAGAGATGAATATAACTATAGATAAACAGAGAGAGAGATGAATATAACTATAGATAAACAGAGAGAGAGAGAGGGAAGAGATGAATATAACTATAGATAAACAGAGAGAGAGAGGGGGAAGAGATGAATACAACTATAGATAAACAGAGAGAGAGAGGGAAGAGATGAATATAACTATAGATAAACAGAGAGAGAGGGAAGAGATGAATATAACTATAGATAAACAGAGAGAGAGAGGGAAGAGATGAATATAACTATAGATAAACAGAGAGAGAGGGAAGAGATGAATATAACTATAGATAAACAGAGAGAGAGGGGGGAAGAGATGAATATAACTATAGATAAACAGAGAGAGAGAGGGAAGAGATGAATATAACTATAGATAAACAGAGAGAGAGAGGGAGAGAGATGAATATAACTATAGATAAACAGAGAGAGAGAGGGAAGAGAGATGAATATAACTATAGATAAACAGAGAGAGAGGGAAGAGAGATGAATATAACTATAGATAAACACAGAGAGGGGGAAGAGATGAATATAACTATAGATAAACAGAGAGAGAGATGAATATAACTATAGATAAACAGAGAGAGAGAGGGAAGAGAGATGAATATAACTATAGATAAACAGAGAGAGAGAGGGAAGAGAGATGAATATAACTATAGATAAACAGAGAGAGAGGGAAGAGATGAATATAACTATAGATAAACAGAGAGAGAGAGGGAAGAGATGAATATAACTATAGATAAACAGAGAGAGAGGGAAGAGATGAATATAACTATAGATAAACAGAGAGAGAGAGAGGGGGAAGAGATGAATATAACTATAGATAAACAGAGAGAGAGAGGGAAGAGATGAATATAACTATAGATAAACAGAGAGAGAGAGGGAAGAGATGAATATAACTATAGATAAACAGAGAGAGAGAGGGAAGAGATGAATATAACTATAGATAAACAGAGAGAGAGAGGGAAGAGATGAATATAACTATAGATAAACAGAGAGAGAGAGAGGGAAGAGATGAATATAACTATAGATAAACAGAGAGAGGGGGAAGAGATGAATATAACTATAGATAAACAGAGAGAGAGGGGGAAGAGATGAATATAAATAAAGATAAAAAGAGAGAGAGAGGGAAGAGATGAATATAACTATAGATAAACAGAGAGAGAGAGAGAGAGAGATGAATATATCTATAGATAAACAGAGAGAGAGAGAGGGAAGAGATTAATATAACTATAGATAAACAGAGAGAGAGGGGGGGAAGAGATGAATATAACTATAGATAAACAGAGAGAGAGAGGGGGAAGAGATGAATATAACTATAGATAAACAGAGAGAGAGAAGAGAGATGAATATAACTATAGATAAACAGAGAGAGAGAGGGAAGAGATGAATATAACTATAGATAAACAGAGAGAGAGAGAGAGAGAGATGAATATAACTATAGATAAACAGAGAGAGAGAGGGAAGAGATGAATATAACTATAGATAAACAGAGAGAGAGAAGAGAGATGAATATAACTATAGATAAACAGAGAGAGAGAGGGAAGAGATGAATATAACTATAGATAAACAGAGAGAAGAGAGATGAATATAACTATAGATAAACAGAGAGAGAGAGGGGGAAGAGATCAATATAACTATAGATAAACAGAGAGAGAGAGGGAAGAGATCAATATAACTATAGATAAACAGAGAGAGAGAGAGGGAAGAGATGAATATAACTATAGATAAACAGAGAGAAGAGAGAAGAGATGAATATAACTATAGATAAACAGAGAGAGAGGGAAGAGATGAATATAACTATAGATAAACAGAGAGAGAGAGGGAAGAGATGAATATAACTATAGATAAACAGAGAGAGAGGGAAGAGATGAATATAACTATAGATAAACAGAGAGAGAGAGAGATGAATATAACTATAGATAAACAGAGAGAGAGAGGGAAGAGATGAATATAACTATAGATAAACAGAGAGAGGGAAGAGATGAATATAACTATAGATAAACAGAGAGAAGAGAGATGAATATAACTATAGATAAACAGAGAGAGAGAGGGAAGAGATCAATATAACTATAGATAAACAGAGAGAGAGAGAGGGAAGAGATGAATATAACTATAGATAAACAGAGAGAGAGGGAAGAGATGAATATAACTATAGATAAACAGAGAGAGAGAGAGATGAATATAACTATAGATAAACAGAGAGAGAGGGAAGAGATGAATATAACTATAGATAAACAGAGAGAGAGAGAGATGAATATAACTATAGATAAACAGAGAGAGAGGGAAGAGATGAATATAACTATAGATAAACAGAGAGAGAGAGAAGAGAGATGAATATAACTATAGATAAACAGAGAGAGAGAGGGAAGAGATGAATATAACTATAGATAAACAGAGAGAGAGAGGGAAGAGAAGAATATAACTATAGATAAACAGAGAGAGAGAGGGAAGAGAAGAATATAACTATAGATAAACAGAGAGAGAGAGAGGGAAGAGATGAATATAACTATAGATAAACAGAGAGAGAGAGGAATATAACTATAGATAAACAGAGAGAGAGGGAAGAGATGAATATAACTATAGATAAACAGAGAGAGAGAGGGGGAAGAGATGAATATAACTATAGATAAACAGAGAGAAGAGAGATGAATATAACTATAGATAAACAGAGAGAGAGAGGGAAGAGATCAATATAACTATAGATAAACAGAGAGAGAGAGAGGGAAGAGATGAATATAACTATAGATAAACAGAGAGAAGAGAGAAGAGATGAATATAACTATAGATAAACAGAGAGAGAGGGAAGAGATGAATATAACCATAGATAAACAGAGAGAGAGAGGGGGAAGAGATGAATATAACTATAGATAAACAGAGAGAGAGGGAAGAGATGAATATAACTATAGATAAACAGAGAGAGAGGGAAGAGATGAATATAACTATAGATAAACAGAGAGAGAGAGAAGAGAGATGAATATAACTATAGATAAACAGAGAGAGAGGGAAGAGATGAATATAACTATAGATAAACAGAGAGAGAGAGGGAAGAGAGATGAATATAACTATAGATAAACAGAGAGAGAGAGGGAAGAGATCAATATAACTATAGATAAACAGAGAGAGAGAGAGGGAAGAGATGAATATAACTATAGATAAACAGAGAGAGAGGGAAGAGATGAATATAACTATAGATAAACAGAGAGAGAGAGAGATGAATATAACTATAGATAAACAGAGAGAGAGGGAAGAGATGAATATAACTATAGATAAACAGAGAGAGAGAGAGATGAATATAACTATAGATAAACAGAGAGAGAGGGAAGAGATGAATATAACTATAGATAAACAGAGAGAGAGAGAGGGAAGAGAAGAATATAACTATAGATAAACAGAGAGAGAGAGGGAAGAGAAGAATATAACTATAGATAAACAGAGAGAGAGAGAGAGGGAAGAGATGAATATAACTATAGATAAACAGAGAGAGAGAGGGAAGAGATGAATATAACTATAGATAAACAGAGAGAGAGGGAAGAGAGATGAATATAACTATAGATAAACAGAGAGAGAGGAGGGAGAGAGATGAATATAACTATAGATAAACAGAGAGAGAGAGAGGGGGGAAGAGATGAATATAACTATAGATAAACAGAGAGAGAGAGGGAAGAGATGAATATAACTATAGATAAACAGAGAGAGAGGGGGGGAAGAGATGAATATAACTATAGATAAACAGAGAGAGAGAGAGGGAAGAGATGAATATAACTATAGATAAACAGAGAGAGAGAGGGGGAAGAGAGATGAATATAACTATAGATAAACAGAGAGAGAGAGAGGGGGAAGAGATGAATATAACTATAGATAAACAGAGAGAGAGAGAGAAAGAGAGTGGCTCCCCTCAGTCCCTCAGTCTGTCTGGGAAGGCAAATGAATGAATCAAGCTGCTTCATTACTGTCCTGCCATTATTATTAGGATAAAGAGGGTCATCTCCTCAGAACTACGGCTGTGGATAATTCATTACCACACCGTGCAGGGGAAGGAATCAGGTCTTCTACCTCAGGCTGTTCTCTCTGTGCCTGGGGGACACGTGTGATTGAAATGCATTATTTATTTGGATGGGTCACTATTTTTTTATGAGGTTTGGTAAGAGTTTGTGTGGAGGGAGTGTGTGTGTGTGTATATGTGCCTAACATTCACATGATGGGGGATGTGTTTTGCAGGCACAGGTGTATGGCTGTAGGATTTCATCACACTGTACAGCACGTCAACACGAGAGAGATGGGGAGAGGAGCGAGATGGCGGGAGGACAGTGTTGTGGGCAGTGTGTTTGTACATGCAACCGGAGGCAAATTAATCACAGTCCAGTATCCGACTCCATCAAAATGCTAATGGAGGAAAATGGAGACATTTCCATATATTTTCAGGGAAGTTGGTACAGGTTGTAAGGGGAGGTGTTTTATCATACAAGGTGCAGTGGGGTGTGATGCAACGTTTGCATAACTAATAGAACTGGACATCATATCAAAATAAACAGCAGTGTTGAGATGCAACTGTACAAGCTGTGGATTATAAATAGGTTACTTAGAAAGACCGAGGATGTATAGCCTATTAGGCCTAAAAATGTCTGTATGGTCCCGTATGGCCCCGTATGGCCCCGTATGGCCCCGTATGGTCCCGTATGGCAGAGCATGATGCATTATTATATTAAAGTGGAACTAACAGCGTTTTAGCATCAATTAAATCTTAAAATAAGTTCATATACGCCCCCAGTAAGAATATGATGCCTGCTTCTAAATTGACTGACAAGCGAGCACATAGATATGATCATTTCAGATGTTCCCACTTTTATAGAATGTTTGAGAACGACGTAGACTAAGGCATTTGTGAAAATTCTATAGAAATATATAGTTGGAAAGCAGCTGTGCATTTGAACAATTAATAGACACTGCAGTAAATAAAACCTATTGTCCAGACTACACAGACCGGAGTGCCATAGCCAATCAGTGATAAAGTAGGCCTATATTCAAATAAGCCATTTGCCACACAGGCCTGCTGCCATCATTCACTTTGAACTAGACTGTGTTTACAGGCAGTAGGACCTGCCATCATTCACTTTGAACTAGACTGTGTGTTTACAGGCAGTAGGACCTAACATCATTCACTTTGAACTGGACTGTGTGTTTACAGGCAGTAGGACCTAACATCATTCACTTTGAACTGGACTGTGTGTTTACAGGCAGTAGGACCTAACATCATTCACTTTGAACTAGACTGTGTTTACAGGCAGTAGGACCTGCCATCATTCACTTTGAACTAGACTGTGTGTTTACAGGCAGTAGGACCTAACATCATTCACTTTGAACTGGACTGTGTGTTTACAGGCAGTAGGACCTGCCATCATTCACTATGAACTGGACTGTGTGTTTACAGGCAGTAGGACCTGCCATCATTCACTTTGAACTGGACTGTGTGTTTACAGGCAGTAGGACCTGCCATCATTCACTATGAACTGGACTGTGTGTTTACAGGCTGTAGGACCTGCCATCATTCACTTTGAACTGGACTGTGTGTTTACAGGCAGTAGGGCCTGCCATCATTCACTATGAACTGGACTGTGTGTATGTTTACAGGCAGTAGGACCTGCCATCATTCACTTTGAACTGGACTGTGTGTTTACAGGCAGTAGGGCCTGCCATCATTCACTTTGAACTGGACTGTGTGTTTACAGGCAGTAGGGCCTGCCATCATTCACTTTGAACTGGACTGTGTGTTTACAGGCAGTAGGACCTGCCATCATTCACTTTGAACTGGACTGTGTGTTTACAGGCAGTAGGACCTGCCATCATTCACTATGAACTGGACTGTGTGTTTACAGGCAGTAGGACCTGCCATCATTCACTTTGAACTGGACTGTGTGTTTACAGGCAGTAGGACCTGCCATCATTCACTATGAACTGGACTGTGTGTTTACAGGCAGTAGCAACAGTGTGACTTTAGATCATTAGAAAGCATATGGCAAAAGCCGGGGGTCTTCTTACATTTGGGAACTTTACAGTCCAATTGCTCAAACAACCATGAAGTTGTGAAAAAGGTCAATAGTCAGAAGAGCTGCAGAGTTAATAAAAATAATGCCATTACTGATTAGATGCTTTGTCCATTAATTAGGCTATTTCCTCTGTAACCATATGGTCTATCTACTACAAACTCATGGACACAGATGTAAACATATAAATACTATATATGAATACATTTTTTTTAAAGTTCAAGTATTCATTACCAAAGTTACCATAGATTATCTGTTAATTACCAAAATTACTGAAGATTCCGGTAACTTTGTTAAATTACCGGTAGTTTTGCAACACTACATATACCAATCCACAGACACTAGCCACCCACAGACACTAACCACCCACAGACACCAGCCACCCACAGACACTAGCCACCCACAGACACCAGCCACCCACAGACACCAGCCACCCACAGACACCAGCCACCCTTACCTAGACTGGTGGGCTTGATGAGCTCGTCCAGCATATCGTAGAAGGGCAGCCTCTGCAGCTTGACGTCTGGGTGCACCGGATGCAGGGTGGCCGAGGTGGGCAGGTGGTGCGCCAGCCCGCTGAGCTCGTGCTTGCCAGGCCCCAGCAATGAGATGGGCAGCAGGGCGGCCGGCGAGGGTACTCCCCCATGCCCATGCCCCTCATACGCCAGCTGGCTGAGGCCGGCAGGCAGGGCAGCGGTGCCCCCTCCTCCGGCCACACCTCCCGAGGCAGGGTAGTGTGGTCCGGGCAGGACCAGCTCTGAGGGAGAGCCCATCTTGGTGGGGAAGCGTCTGCAGTACAGTTCCTTGATTTTCATCTGCACGGCGGGGCTGCAGCCGGCTTTCAGGAGATGCAAGGCCATGGTTAAGAGCTCATGTTTTCGCCCGTGTTTGTTGCGGCCCGCGTAACCCAGCAGAACCTGCAGCTCTGACACGCGCAGGCTCATCACCATTTGCTGTGGAGGAGAGACAGGGAGAGTGTTGAGTTAGGCTAAATGAAATGAGTCTACAAAACTCCTGAGGTACTCCTTGCTTAAACCAACACAGGTGCGTGGAGACTTACCTGGTCGGCGTAGTGTGAAACATGGACAACAGCGTAGGAGTAGTCTAATGATCAGTTGCCTCACACAGAAGAGCTTTAACTATCATTGCCAGTTTGTGAAGTTATACCCACAAGAAGAATCCATGAAGGGAAAGCAATGCGCCATTATTCCATCACGCAAGAAGATTTGCATTACGCATAAAACCCAGTTAAATTTAATATACTGTAGAAGCATACACAACATCAATTGAACTAAGCAGACATCTTATTCTATGCCTTCTTGCAGTTGTTTCACCTTACCCCCAACAATAGTCCTACTGCTTTTGACTGAGTAGCCAAATAGCTTCATTTTGAATCATGATTTGAATTTTCATGGCACAGATTAGGCTAAATCCATCAAATGAATGTGTAAACTTTGTGATAGTCTAATAGACATCACCAGCTCCCTCATAAGGGTTGATGCAGGCCTAGTTTCCACTACAGATAATTACATGTGCCGAGGGTGTGATATGAATTTCAATGAAGTGTTATCAGACCAGGTTCCTACCAGTACGACCTGTGGACTGGAACCAGTCATGAGTGAGCTGATACCAATTCCATGCTAATTAGATGCAAATTGTTCATTATCTGTAATAATGAAATGCCCATGCATATTAATACTGTATGTTCTCCATGCTATGGGTGGACATTCGAGATGTAGGGCTGGGAATCGCCAGGGACCTCACGATACAGGTGCCGATACGACAGTGTTCATTTCATCAACAAAAATATTGACTAAAATATAAACAGACCCAGAAAAAAAAACTATAAAATGAGACGAGAAAATGATCTCTGACAAAAAACAGACTACTAAGTGGACTGGACGAGAGTTTCTGGAAAGATTGAGTGCTTTTCAGTGATAAGCACAATTAATATTAGCAGCACAGATGTGCAGCGCATTCACAGTGGAAAGGACACGTCCCACCCGGCACACAGCCTACATCAGCTGGTGAGCTGCAGGGGAGCAGGCGATGTGTGTGGGCAGACAGGCTCAGCTTATAGTGTACACATCACACAGGCCACTCTCTTGCTTTACCGCCAGCCTTCTAGTTAGCTACCCTTTGAAACACAAGCTGCTTTACAAAATTAAAAAACAATAGCAGCATTGAGTTTAATAGTAAAACAACAGTCTGACTATGTGTTTCTCTCCCTTGAGTAATCTATAGAAAAGTAGGCCATCTTTGAATTTGTAGTCACACTCAACCCCAGCCTCTTTTCCACTGTATTTCATATACAGGTTTTATAGAGAATGTCGCCAAGTCTCCCTCTTCTCCCACTGTATTTCATATACAGGTTTTATAGAGAATGTCGCCAAGTCTCCCTCTTCTCCCACTGTATTTCATATACAGGTTTTATAGAGAATGTCGCCAAGTCTCCCTCTTCTCCCACTGTATTTCATATACAGGTTTTATAGAGAATGTCGCCAAGTCTCCCTCTTCTCCCACTGTATTTCATATACAGGTTTTATAGAGAATGTCGCCAAGTCTCCCTCTTTTCCTCTGCGAAAACAGATTGATTCTAGACCTTAGGCTACTGTTCAACAGACATGACCCATAATACTGGTGCTACGTTGGCGGGCCACATGTTATATTCAGAAAGCATATCATGGGCCATTCTAAAGCTAGGCTACATGCGGACCGGACACCTTGTTCAGTCATGTTACCTCATTAAATAGCTATAGCTAACAACCTGGGGAACGCAATGTTCTGGAACATTCAGAAATATGCTATGTAGAACACAAACATGCCTCTCTGACATGTTGAATAAGGAATAACGCCGGCTCTATTCATAGCATTTCTATCTGCTACGTACCAGAACGTGACCCTGGTACCATTACCAGTAGCCTGCTGGACGTGGCCCTGGTACCATTACCAGTAGCCTGCTGGACGTGACCCTGGTACCATTACCAGTAGCCTGCTGGACGTGACCCTGGTACCATTACCAGTAGCCTGCTGGACGTGACCCTGGTACCATTACCAGTAGCCTGCTGGACGTGACCCTGGTACCATTACCAGTAGCCTGCTGGACGTGACCCTGGTACCATTACCAGTAGCCTGCTGGACGTGACCCTGGTACCATTACCAGTAGCCTACTGAACGTGACCCTGGTACCATTACCAGTAGCCTGCTGGACGTGACCCTGGTACCATTACCAGTAGCCTACTGAACGTGACCCTGGTACCATTACCAGTAGCCTGCTGAACGTGACGTGGTACCATTACCAGTAGCCTGCTGAACGTGACCCTGGTACCATTACCAGTAGCCTGCTGGACGTGACCCTGGTACCATTACCAGTAGCCTGCTGGACGTGACCCTGGTACCATTACCAGTAGCCTGCTGGACGTGACCCTGGTACCATTACCAGTAGCCTGCTGGACGTGACCCTGGTACCATTACCAGTAGCCTGCTGGACGTGACCCTGGTACCATTACCAGTAGCCTGCTGAACGTGACCCTGGTACCATTACCAGTAGCCTGCTGGACGTGACCCTGGTACCATTACCAGTAGCCTGCTGGACGTGACCCTGGTACCATTACCAGTAGCCTGCTGGACGTGACCCTGGTACCATTACCAGTAGCCTGCTGAACGTGACCCTGGTACCATTACCAGTAGCCTACTGGACGTGACCCTGGTACCATTACCAGTAGCCTGCTGAACGTGACCCTGGTACCATTACCAGTAGCCTGCTGGACGTGACCCTGGTAACATTACCAGTAGCCTATATGCAAACATTTGGTGGCACAAAACATTTTGGTATCATACATTTTTCAAATTCGTTAAGATATTGTACAACTTGTAATTCGTAACGTATCATAGGAAACGTAACGTATCATAGGAAATGGATGGACAACCTCAAATAAATACATATCATAGGAAACGTAACATATCATAGGAAATGGATGGACATCCTCCAATGAATACATACCATAGGAAACGTAACATATCATAGGAAATGGATGGACATCCTCAAATGAATACATACCATAGGAAACGTAACATACTAATATGAATGTTTCCACACATAGAAAGCAGTGATGTATGGTTAATGAGGCAATACAAATGTGATGACTAACATGTAACCAAAATGAAAGGGCATTTAGTTGACTGAAATGGATCACTGTTTTTGTTATTTTTACAATAACAAACCCGTACCTCCGGGTTTGGAGCGAGTAGTCGCACTTCGCTTCGCTCCACAGGTAATATTACATTTCATTACATTACAACGGTTTGATTTGTTTGATCTGAGCAATTTCTCTTAGCTAACTACATAGCCGTCTTTGTATCAAAGATAATTGTGTAGTTTAGAGTAATTAGAGTAATTATCGAGGTTAGCTAGCCAGCTATTTTCATCCTCCTAACGTAGTCAACACTGCTAGCTAGCCAACTAGCCAACTTCTACCGACTAGCAGCACTGTCGAAACTATTACATTACAACGGAACGACTTGATTAGTGTGGTGTTAGCTAGCTACATAGTTGTCTTTGCATCTAAGATAATTGTGTAGTTTAGAGTAATTATCGAGGTTACCTAGCCAGCCGCGCCGCGACGCCGTTGTCCAGACTCCAGACTTAGTCAACACACCTAGTCATCATCAAACCCACTGCTAGCTAGCCAACCTTTACCGACTAGCAGCACTGTAGAAACTAATACATTACAACGGAACGATTTGACTAGTGCAGTGTTAGCTAGCTACATAGTTGTCTATGTCATAGTTTGATAATTGTGTAGTTTAGAGTAATTATCGAGGTTAGCTAGCCAGCTATTTTCGTCCCCCGCGACGCCATTTTTCCAAACCTAGCCAACTATTACCGACGAGCAGCATTGTAGAAACTAAATACATTACAAAGGAACGTCTTGATTAGTGCTATGTTAGCTAGCTACATAGTTGCTTTTGTATCATGATAAGGTGTAGTACTGAAACTATCGAGGTTACCTAGCCAGCTACACGTTCAAACAAAGTCAACAACGCAGCCACTGCTAGCTAGCCTATTTCACCAGCCAGCAGTACTGTATCATTTTAATCATTTTAGTCAATAAGATTTTTGCAACGTAAGCTTAACTTTCTGAACATTCGAGACGTGTAGTCCACTTGTCATTCCAATCTCCTTTGCATTAGTGTAGCCTCTTCTGTAGCCTGTCAACTATGTGTCTGTCTATCCCTGTTCTCTCCCCTCTGCACAGGCCATACAAACACTTCACACCGCGTGGCCGCTGCCACTCTAACCTGGTGGTCCCAGCACGCACGACCCACGTGGAGTTCCAGGTCTCTGGCAGCCTCTGGAACAGCCGGTCTGCGGCCAACAAGGCAGAGTTCATCTCAGCCTATGCTACCCTCCAGTCCCTCGACTTCTTGGCGCTGACGGAAACATGGATTACCACAGATAACACTGCTACTCCTACTGCTCTCTCCTTGTCTGCCCACGTGTTCTCGCATACCCCGAGACCATCTGGCCAGCGGGGTGGTGGCACTGGAATCCTCATCTCTCCCAAGTGGACATTCTCTCTTTCTCCCCTGACCCATCTGTCTATCTCCTCATTTGAATTCCATGCTGTCACAGTTACCAGCCCTTTCAAGCTTAACATCCTTATCATTTATCGCCATCCAGGTTCCTTTGGAGAGTTCATCAATGAGCTTGACGCCTTGATAAGTTCCTTTCCTGAGGATGGCTCACCTCTCACAGTTCTGGGTGACTTTAACCTCCCCACGTCTACCTTTGACTCATTCCTCTCTGCCTCCTTCTTTCCACTCCTCTCCTCTTTTGACCTCACCCTCTCACCTTACCCCCTACTCACAAGGCAGGCAATACGCTTGACCACATCTTTACTAGATGCTGTTCCTCCACTAATCTCATTGCAACTCCCCTCCAAGTCTCCGACCACTACCTTGTATCCTTTTCCCTCTCGCTCTCATCCAACACTTCTCACTCTGCCCCTACTCGGATGGTATTGCGCCGTCCCAACCTTCGCTCTCTCTCTCCCGCTACTCTCTACTCTTCCATCCTATCATCTCTTCCCTCTGCTCAAACCTTCTCCAACCTATCTCCTGATTCTGCCTCCTCAACCCTCCTCTCCTCCCTTTCTGCATCCTTTGATTCTCTATGTCCCCTATCCTCCAGGCCGGCTCGGTCCTCCCCTCCTGCTCCGTGGCTCGACGACTCATTGCGAGCTCACAGAACAGGGATCCGGGCAGCTGAGCGGAAATGAAGGAAAACTCGCCTCCCTGCGGACCTGGCATCCTTTCACTCCCTCCTCTCTACATTTTCCTCTTCTGTCTCTGCTGCTAAAACCACTTTCTACCACTCTAAATTCCAAGCATCTGCCTCTAACCCTAGGAAGCTCTTTGCCACCTTCTCCCCCCTCCTGAATCCTCCTCCCCCTCCCCCCTCTCTGCGGATGACTTCATCAACCATTTTGAAAAGAAGGTCGACGACATCCGATCCTCGTTTGCTAAGTCAAACGACACCGCTGGTCCTGCTCACACTGCCCTACCCTGTGCTTTGACCTCTTTCTCCCCTCTCTCTCCAGATGAAATCTCGCGTCTTGTGACGGCCGGCCGCCCAACAACCTGCCCGCTTGACCCTATCCCCTCCTCTCTTCTCCAGACCATTTCCGGAGACCTTCTCCCTTACCTCACCTCGCTCATCAACTCATCCTTGACCGCTGGCTACGTCCCTTCCGTCTTCAAGAGAGCGAGATTTACACCCCTTCTGAAAAAACCTACACTCGATCCCTCCGATGTCAACAACTACAGACCAGCATCCCTTCTTTCTTTTCTCTCCAAAACTCTTGAACGTGCCGTCCTTGGCCAGCTCTCCTGCTATCTCTCTCAGAATGACCTTGATCCAAATCAGTCAGGTTTCAAGACTGGTCATTCAACTGAGACTGCTCTTCTCTGTGTCACGGAGGCTCTCCGCACTGCTAAAGCTAACTCTCTCTCCTCTGCTCTCATCCTTCTAGACCTATCTGCTGCCTTTGATACTGTGAACCATCTGATCCTCCACTCCACCCTCTCCGAGTTGGGCATCTCCGGTGCGGCCCACGCTTGGATTGCGTCCTACCTGACAGGTCGCTCCTACCAGGTGGCGTGGCGAGAACTGTTTGAATGGTGTCTGTAAGTATAACAGAACTCATATGGCAGTCAAAACCCGGAGACTAATTCTGACAGGAAGTGGATACCTGATGTGTTGAATTACCTTTAAGCCTATGCCATTGAAACACACAGGGGCTTATTAATCTTTGAGCACTTCCTATGGCTTCCTCTAGATGTCACCAGTCTTTAGAAAGTGGTTTGAGTCTTCTACTGTGAGAACTGAACGAACAAGAGCCTTGGAACGGTGGTGGCCGATTAGACTCTGGCGCGCGAGTTCATGTTGGGTACTCTCGTTCCAATACGTTTTAAAAGAGAATGCAATCGTCCGCCTTGAATATTATTCATGTTCTAGTTGAAAAAGGCACTAATGATTTATGCTATACAACGTTTGACATGTTTGAACAAACGTAAATATTTTTTTTCCCCCTCGTTCATTTAGACAAGTCCGGCGGGCATAGATCATGTGCTAACAACACGGAGCTTTTTGGACATAAATTATGAGCTTTTTCGAACAAAACTACATTTGTTATGGACCTGGGATTCCTGGAAGTGACATCTGATGAAGAGAATCAAAGGTAATGGATTATTTACATAGTATTTTCGATTTTAGATCTCTCCAACATGGCGGTTAGTCTGTCTCGCAAAGCGTATTTTTCTGGGCGCAGTGCTCAGATTATTGCAAAGTGTGATTTCCCAGTAAGGTAATTTTTAAATCTGGCAATCCGGTTGCGTTCAAGAGATGTAAATCTATAATTCTTTGAATGACAATATAATATTTTACCAATGTTTTCGAATAGTAATTATTTAATTTGTTGTGCTGATTTGACTGGCGGTATTGGAGGGAAAAGATTTCCTCAACATCAACGCCATAGTAAAACGCTGTTTTTGGATATAAATATGAACTTGATAGAACAAAAAATGCATGTATTGTCTAACATAATGTCCTAGGAGTGTCATCTGATGGAGATTGTCAAAGGTTAGTGCATAATTTTAGCTGGTTTTCTGCTTTTGGTGACGCGTGTCTTTGCATTGACAAAACATTACACACAGCTATTTTCAATGTACTGTCCTAACATAATCTAACTTTATGCTTTCGCCGTAAAGCCTTTTTGAAATCGGACAACGTGGTTAGATTAAGGAGATGTTTATCTTTCAAAGGGTGTAAGATAGTTGTATGTTTGAGAAATTTGAATTATGACATTTAATTGTTTTCAAATTTGGCGCTCTTGATATTTCACCTGTTGTTGATAGGGTGTACCAGGGGTGGGACCCTGCACTATTGTAAAGTGGTTGTTCCACTGGATATCATAAGGTGAATGCACCAATTTGTAAGTCGCTCTGGATAAGAGCGTCTGCTAAATGACTTAAATGTAAATGTAAATCCTTCAAATGACAAAAATGTGACTTGGTGATATTTTAGTAAAATGACAAACACTAAATCAAAAAAAAAAAGAGCCAAAATGAACACTGCAATTTTCATGACTCTGTATGTATTGCGATTCAATGTTACAAACATATTTCTCACCAAATGTCTGCTTCCATGATCAGTCATGGAAATAAATGTGCTGAAAACAAATTGGCTCCCGATTAAAAAAATAATATGGACAACAAGTTATAAAGTAAAATTCTGGAGTTCTGATGATTTTCACCCCCATCACTAATTCTCTCTCCTTCAAGGCTTCGCCTCGATGACCATAGACATGGCCTAGATTCTAAATCTTTATCTAGCCTATAGATTACAGATGTAGACTAGATCAGTCCACTGATGATCTCCCTATGTGATCCCACTATAACGTGACTAGGCTTGGGCGCTATACCGTATATACTGTATACCGGGGTATTTGGAAAAAGACACGGGATGGTTTTTCAATACCGTTGAAACTATACATTTTAATATTTGTAGCAACTTTATAAGTAAATACCTGCAGTCAACTTGTGCAATACATTAGGAGATATTAGGAGACATTTCATCACATAACTATGAAGCTTATGATAGTTCCCTGTCACGTGGTGTTTGTTAACAAACACACAGAGACCGGAGGCTAGTGAGTCTCTCACTGTAGTGCAGCACGGGCCAGGTGATCTAAATACAGTATGGAATTCACAACTAAATGTTTTCCAGCTAGATATCTTAGAACTATTAAGTTAACTGTCTAAAATGTGATAAATGCTCTGCAGTTGTGCATTTCATTTGCTAATTTAGTAGCTAGTGAGCTATCTAGCTAAGTGGTAGCTTCTTCCAAAAATCAAAGTATTCGCTTGATAACAGTAGAGTATCCCCTCCTGGATCACGAGCCTTGCTAACATTCCTTTTGCGCAGCAATCTAAGTAGCATTTGGGAGTTACTTGTATAGTTTAGGTCAGAAACTGTACAAAATGTTTGCAATGCGTTCGCTAGCATTTAGTTAGCATCCTCTATGAGGATTCCTTAGTAGTTGTTAGCATTTAGTTAGCATCCTATGAGGATTCCTTAGTAGTTGTTAGCATTTAGTTAGCATCCTATGAGGATTCCTTAGTATTTGTTAGCATTTAGTTAGCATCCTATGAGGATTCCTTAGTAGTTGTTAGCATTTTGGTAAATAAATAAATACCTGCAGTCAACTTGTGCACAAGGGTTTCCCAAACTCGGTCCTGTCCCCCCCCAGGACTAGGTCAACCTCTGTAGTGCTAGGGCAAAAACCAAAACAGGCACGCAGGTGGTCCCCAGGACTAGGTCAACCTCTGTAGTGCTAGGGCAAAAACCAAAACAGGCACACAGGTGGTCCCCAGGACTAGGTCAACCTCTGTAGTGCTAGGGCAAAAACCAA
This sequence comes from Salmo salar, assembly GCF_965601325.2. Taxonomy (NCBI): domain Eukaryota; kingdom Metazoa; phylum Chordata; class Actinopteri; order Salmoniformes; family Salmonidae; genus Salmo; species Salmo salar. Next base: position 43,686,957 of record NC_138316.1, read on the forward strand.
AACAGGCACGCAGGTGGTCCCCAGGACTAGGTCATATATAAGCAGATCGTGTTCATCATTTCGTTGTAAGAAGTTTTCATTATGAAGCTTAACGGTACTGGGTTTCCCAAAACAGCGGGTTGAGACAGTCACATGTGTTTGTTTACAAAGAAGAACAACAAGCAAAGCTTTTGAGGTGAGTCACTCCTGCAGCACAATTTAAGTGTGTTTCTGAAAGAGTAAGGTAGCAGGATAACGCTGGGTGTATCAGGGCTGTTTCAGACCACACCGGGGGTGTGTGTGTGGGGGGGGGATGAGAGGTGACAGGTCCACTGAGCAGCAGCTGTGTGCTTTCTTATGGAAACCAGCCCTTAGATGCTCTAATGTAATAGGTTACATAATAATCACATATATGGGTAAACTAGCAGAAATGATGGAGCACATAAGTCAATGTGACACGCACACGCAGCACACACCCCTTGTATAAAGAACGCCCTGGGCGTGGAATATTGGAGACTTGGATAGCCACCTTCATATCATTTATCTTAATGACAGGGGAGAGATAAAACCAGTGATTAAAACACAGAGCACTAAAACCTCCCCTGAGCTGCTACCCCCCACACACACCCTCCCAGTAGTCAACCACATACACTAGGCTGAAGAGTGTGTGTGAGAGAGGGGGAAAGATAGAGTGCGAGAGAGAGTGCTATGTTTCTCATGCTAATAAAGCCCATTGAATTGAGAGCAAGAGAGAGAGTGAATGTGTATATCTGTCTTTCTGAAATCTCTCATAGCCCAGCTACCACTAACACTAGCCCTAGAAACCCTAACTGTAGCATAGCCCAGCTACCACTGACACTAGCCCTAGAAACCCTAACTGTATCTTAGCATAGCCCAACTACCACTGACACTAGCCCTAGAAACCCTAAATGTAGCTTAGCATAGCCCAGCTAACACCAACACTAGCCCTAGAAACCCTAACTGTATCTTAGCATAGCCCAGCTACCACAAACACTAGCCCTAGAAACCCTAACTGTAGCTTAGCATAGCCCAGCTACCACTGACACTAGCCCTAGAAACCCTAACTGTAGTTTAGCATAGTCCAGCTACCACCAACACTAGCCCTAGAAACCCTAACTGTATCTTAGCATAGCCCCGCTACCACCAACACTAGCCCTAGAAACCCTATCTAACTGTATCTTAGCATAGCCCAGCTACCACCAACACTAGCCCTAGAAAACCTATCCAATTCTAGCTTAGCATAGCCACCACTAACACTAGCCCTAGAAATCCTAACTGTAGCTTAGCATAGCCCCGCTACCACTGTGATACGAGCCCTAGAAACCCTATCCAACCTTAGCTTAGCATAGCCCAGCTACCACTGACACTAGCCCTAGAAATCCTAACTGTAGCTTAGCATAGCCCCGCTACCACTGTGACACGAGCCCTAGAAACCCTATCCAACCTTAGCTTAGCATAGCCCAGCTACCACTGACACTAGCCCTAGAAACCCTAACTGTAGCTTAGCATAGCCCAGCTACCACTGTGACACTAGCCCTAGAAACCCTAACTCTAGCTTAGCATAGCCCAGCTACCACTGACACTAGCCCTAGAAACCCTATCCAACTCTAGCTTAGCATAGCCCAGCTACCACTGACACTAGCCCTAGAAACCCTATCTAACTGTAGCTTAGCATAGCCCAGCTACCACTGACACTAGCCCTAGAAACCCTATCTAACTGTAGCTTAGCATAGCCCCGCTACCACTGACACTAGCCCTAGAAACCCTAACTGTAGCTTAGCATAGCCCAGCTACCACTGACACTAGCCCTAGAAACCCTAACTGTATCTTAGCATAGCCCAGCTACCACTGACACTAGCCCTAGAAACCCTAACTGTATCTTAACATAGCCCAGCTACCACTGACACTAGCCCTAGAAACCCTATCCAACTCTAGCTTAGCATAGCCCAGCTACCACTGACACTAGCCCTAGAAACCCTATCCAACTCTAGCTTAGCATAGCACACACAACTGTACACATATTTCCCCCCCTTACCACAGTGTGGATGTGTAACATTCCTCCACTGGCCTGAAGAAAAGTGAAGGAAAACAAATAGAAGAGACAAAAACACTGGAGCCAGAGGAGGAGGAGAGACAGACAGATGGACAGAGCACTCTCTCTTTTCCTTCCATCACATTTTATAGGAGGCCTGGTCTGACTCATCATACAAGGCACAATCATCATATTTACAGTTACAGTAATTATCAGGACACTGTTTTGAAAGGACCTCTGATGTCACCCAGTCCTTTAGCCCATGCTGTGAGAGAGGAGTGATGGGTCCAGACTCCAGGCATGTAGCATCACCCTAGCATCATGAGGATTTAGGCTATACAGTTATTAGCAAGGCCTATAGCAGTGTTTCCAAAGCTCAATCCTCAGGAACCCAAGGAGTGCACATTTTGGTTTGTGCCCTAACACTACACAGCTGATTCAAATGATCAAAGCTTGATGATTAGCTAATTATATCAATCAGCTGTGTAGTGTTAGGGCAAAAAAACTAAAAGTGCCCCCCTTGGGGTCCCCAGGACCGAGTTTGGGAAACGCAGGCCTTGAGTAAGTTACAGTTCACTCTGTCCTCTATTTTTACTGCAGCACATAGGATACACTTCTTGTGTTTCCTTATAAAATAAAGGAAATGTGTATGATAAGCCAGTAAGCACACAGAAGATTCAGACGCATAAATACTAATTTAATCCAGCATAACATACTGATATCATATCTGACAGTAAAGTAATGCCCTCTGGCATATTTGGCTCCAGCATTTCAACTTTGATTTCAGGTCAAACAGATGGATCTTTGAAAACATCTTTAATAATACATAAAAACACAAATGTTGAAGACGTCTGCTAACTAATATTAACATCTACATAGTACACTAAAGAAAACTATAGGTATAACATATTTTACTATATACTGGTATTAAATGTACAGACCGGTTTGAGTTTTTACTTTACCTTCTATAAAAAGTATTTAAATGATACTCTGCTACTTGAGTCATCTCTCTCTCAATTAAAAACAATTCAAGGGCTTTATTGGCATGGGAAACACATGTTAACATCATCAAAGCAAGTGAAATAGATAAAACAAAAGTGAAATAAACAATAAAAAATGAACAGTAAACATTACTCACAAAAGTTCCAAAAGAATAAAGACATTTCAAATGTCATATTTAAGCAATAAGGCACAATGTGTGGTGCCTAAGAACAGCCCTTAGCCATGGTATATTGGCCATATACCACAAACCCCCAAGGTGCCTTATTGCTATTATAAACTTTCCAACGTAGAAAAATAAGTCTATATACAATGTGAGCAAATGAGGTGAGATAAGGGAGGTAAAGGCAATAAATTGGCCATGGTGGCGAAGTAAATACAATATAGCAATTAAAACACTGGAATGGTAGATTTGACAGTAGATGAGTGTGCAAAGTAGAAATACTGGGGTGCAAAAGAGCAAAATAAATAAATACAGTAGGGGATGAGGTAGTTGTATGGGCTAAATTATAGATGGGCTATGTACAGGTGCAGTGATCTGTGAGCTGCTCTGACAGCTGGTGCTTAAAGCTAGTGAGGGAGATAAGCGTTTCCAGTTTCAGAGATTTTTGTAGTTCGTTCCAGTCATTGGCAGCAGAGAACTGGAAGGAGAGACGACCAAAGGAGGAGTTGGCTTTAGGGGTGACCAGAGAGATATACCTGCTGGAGCGCGTGCTACAGGTGGGTGCTGCTATGGTGACCAGTGAGCGGAGATAAGGCGGGACTTTACCTAGCAGGGTCTTGTAGATGACCTGGAGCCAGTGGGTTTGGCAACGAGTATGAAGCGAGGGCCAGCCAACGAGAGCGTACCGGTCGCAGTGGTGGGTAGTATATGGGGCTTTGGTGACAAAACGGATTGCACTGTAATAGACTGCATCCAATTTGTTGAGTAGAGTGTTGGGGGCTATTTTGTAAATGACATCGCCAAAGTCGAGGATCAGTAGGATGGTCAGTTTTACGAGGGTATGTTTGGCAGCATGAGTGAAGGATGCTTTGTTGTAAAATAGGAAGCCAATTCTAGATTTAACTTTGGATTGGAGATGTTTTATGTGAGTCTGGAAGGAGAGTTTACAGTCTAACCAGACACCTAGGTATTTGTAGTTGTCCACAAATTCTAAGTCAGAAACATCCAGAGTAGTGATGCTGGACATATATATACAGTGTTGTAATGATGTGCAAATAGTTAAAAGTTAAAAAGGTAAAATAAATATGGGTTGTATTTACAATGGTGTTTGTTCTTCAATGGTTGACCTTTTCTTGTAGCACAAGGTCATACATCTGGCTGCTGTGATGGCACACTGTGGTATTTCACCCAGTAGATATGGGAGTTTATCAAAATTGGATTTGTTTTTTTAATTCTTTGTGGATCTGTGTAATCTGAGGGAAATATGTGTCTCTAATATGGTCATACATTTGGCTGGAGGATAGGAAGTGCAGTTTAGTTTCCACCTCATTTTGTGGGCAGTGTGCACATAGCCTGTCTTCTCTTGAGAGCCAGGTCTGCCTATGGTGGCCTTTCTCAACAGCAAGGCTATGCTCACTGAGTCTGTACATAGTCAAAGCTTTGCTTAAGTTTGGGTCAGTCACAGTGGTCAGGTATTCTGCCACTGTGTACTCTCCGTTTAGGGCCAAATAGCGTTCTAGTTTGCTCAGATTTTTTTTGTAAATTCTTTCCAATGTATCAAGTAATTATCTTTTTGTTTTCTGAAGATTTGGTTGGGTCTAATTGTGTTGCTTTCCTGGGGCTCTTTGGGGTGTGTTTGAACAGAGCCCCAGGACCAGCTTGTTTAGGGGCCTCTTATCCAGGTTCATCTCTCTGTAGGTGATGGCTTTGTTATGTAAGGCTTGGGAATCGCTTCCTTTTAGGTGGTTGTAGAATTTAACGACCCTTTATCGATTTTGATAATTAGTGGATATCGGCCTAAGACATTATTTGGCGTTTTACGATGTACACGGAGGATATTTTAGCAGAATTCTGCATGCAGAGTCTCAATTTGATTAATTCTTGGTTGCTGAGCGGATCCCAGACCTCACAACCATAAAGGCCAATGGGTTCTATAACTGATTCAAGTATTTTTTGCCAGGTCCTAATTGGCATGTAGAATTTTATGTTCCTTTTGATGGCATAGAAGGCCTATTCCTCTCTCTCTCTCTCTCACCAAGCCCCAACCTCTGTCATTCAAGGAGCGCAGTTGTTGTTGCTCGACCACAAGATCATTTGCCGACCATTCACTCTCCCGTCTGCATGGTCAATGCAGCATGTTAAAACCCTCTCTCAAGCCCTGGGACAGAGGCACAAACTTTAGAAACTCTCCAGCCCAGCAGAGTCTACCATCCCCCGGTTTCACACCTCTGTCCCTGGCTACTCAGTTGCCAAGGGCCCTTCCAGAACATTCTCCCCCTGGTCAGCCAATCACAGACTGTACCTGGGGGGGGGATCTCAAACACAGCTTTAGTTGGACAGGGTTACAGAGAGACATCAGGTCAGAAGAACTCTGCACCACCTCAACACAACTCACCACTGGACCCTTCCTACAAGGACAAGCCTCCTACTGGTCATTTCCATCCTCTAACCGGGCCGCTGGGACAGTTGCACCTATAACTGAAACTGGCACCTCTATCAGAGACCACCACATGGTGCCTCTCTTTTTCACAGCAGATGCAACAATATGTTGATGACAACGATACTGCTTTCCACTTAGCTTCTTAATAGAAATCCACAAGTGTTCTATAATTGTAACGATCGTCGTAGAGAGGGGACCAAGATGCAGCGTGGCACGTGTTCATGATTATTTATTTGAATCAAACAAACACTCAAACAAAAAATAACAAAGGGAAACGAAAGCACACAGTTCTGTCAGGTACAGAAACACAAAACAGAAAACAACTACCCACAAACACAGGTGGGAAAAGGCTGCCTAAGTATGATTCCTAATCAGAGACAACGATAGACAGCTGCCTCTGATTAGGAACCACACTCGGCCCAAAACAAAGAAATACAAAACATAGAATGCCCACCCCACACCCTGACCTAACCAAATAGAGAAATAAACCGTCTCTCTCAGGTCAGGGCGTGACAATAATTACACAAACTAATAGTGTATCTTACTGTCTGCAAACAGCTAGTTGGTCTTTTCTTAGCGAGTTGTGGCTAAAATAAATTGTTAACTGAATATGCTAATCGCTAGTTAGCTGGCTAGCTAGCTAATACATGTACTGTCAGTGCAAAAGTAGCTAGCTAATACAGCCTGATAATAGTGCTGGTGTAGGCCTAAATCAGCATGTTTGTGCAACAGTATTTTCTAAATCAGAGAGGAATAGGCAAAGCAGAAATGTTATCTACATGAAGTATGAGAAAACAACATTTATTGTAGACAAAGATTATAAATTCCCACTCTCCTGGGTAACACTGACCAACACTTTGGATCCTACCCTGTCACAGTAATACCTCCGCAGAGATCCTATTAGTATTCTAATTCCTAATTCTATGAACGCCTCCCTGGCTTTTTCATTCGCTGTCATGTCAAACACCGTATTCAAAGTGACCACTTTTACATTCTAACTATATAATTATGATAATCATTATATTTCCAGGATTCCAACAGTTCAAGTGTTTTGATCTAAATCGCAAGTCAAATAGCGATATTTGGTTAAAAAAAATAAAATCCTGCTAGATGTTTTTGCCCATATCGTGCAGCTCTACGTGGCAGTGTGGAACTTTTGGTTTTACAATCAGAATGGAGAAAGACCCACTGAAATCCCATAATGTCTGTGTTGCCACCCAGGCGTCATGCACAACTCATGAAGCACATTTAGAACTTTCATTATTTAAAATACCATCATGTGTAAAATAAAAATGGCCCTATACTAAACTATACTGCACTCTACTGTCCTGAACTGTCCAGTCCTGCACTGCACTCTACTGTGCTCTACTCTGCTGTCCAAACTTGTGAAACAGATTTGGTGGGTCAGGACAAACCACATCCGCACTGTTCTTCCAGTAAATGTGGTTTGGTAAAATGTTCAAAGTTGTCCTTGTGCATACAGTTGTATGGTTTGTTTAACTTTGCAATCATTAGTTGTTTGTTTGTCATACATTTAAAGTGAAAAATCAGCGTCTCAGCGTCTGTTACCTTGGAATTGCCCTAGTGTATTTTCTATTGGTTGAGGGGGAGTAGAGTAGAGGGCCTGTTGTGGTAGTGAGCATTAATTCCTCTGGAGGGAGGGAGGGAGGGAGGGAGGGATACAAGCAGCTGAGCCCCCAAAACAAATTAAATTCTCCACTGCTCCAGTGAAAACAGAGGCAATCATGAGGAGTGCTGGTGAGGTAGGGTGAAGGAGCAGGCGTGAGGAGCGCTGGTGAGGTAGGGTGAAGGAGCAGGCGTGAGGAGCGCCGGTGAGGTAGGGTGAAGGAGCAGGCGTGAGGAGCGCCGGTGAGGTAGGGTGAAGGAGCAGGCGTGAGGAGCGCCGGTGAGGTAGGGTGAAGGAGCAGGCGTGAGGAGCGCCGGTGAGGTAGGGTGAAGGAGCAGGCGTGAGGAGCGCCGGTGAGGTAGGGTGAAGGAGCAGGCGTGAGGAGCGCCGGTGAGGTAGGGTGAAGGAGCAGGCGTGAGGAGCGCCGGTGAGGTAGGGTGAAGGAGCAGGCGTGAGGAGCGCCGGTGAGGTAGGGTGAAGGAGCAGGCGTGAGGAGCGCCGGTGAGGTAGGGTGAAGGAGCAGGCGTGAGGAGCGCCGGTGAGGTAGGGTGAAGGAGCAGGCGTGAGAGGCGCCGGTGAGGTAGGGTGAAGGAGCAGGCGTGAGGAGCGCCGGTGAGGTAGGGTGAAGGAGCAGGCGTGAGGAGCGCCGGTGAGGTAGGGTGAAGGAGCAGGCGTGAGGAGTGCCAGTGAGGTAGGGTGAAGGAGCAGGCGTGAGGAGTGCCGGTGAGGTAGGGTGAAGGAGCAGGCGTGAGGAGTGCTGGTGAGGTAGGGTGAAGGAGCAGG
>NC_138316.1:43700000-43820000 GCF_965601325.2 Salmo salar
CCTTCACTATGGTGAATCACTAAAACAATACAGAAATACACTACGGAAAAAGAAGGAACAGCACGTCAGAAATCAGCTCAATGTAATTGAAGAATCCATAGACTCTAACCACTTCTGGGGAAATTGGAAAACTCTAAACAAACAACAACACGAAGAATTATCTATCCAAAATGGAGATGTATGGGTAAACCACTTCTCCAATCTTTTTGGCTCTATAACAAAGTACACACAACAAAAACATATACATGATCAAATACAAATCAACTATTAAAGACTACCAGAACCCACTGGATTCTCCAATTACATTGGGAGGAGGTCAGAGACCTGGCCGGGTGGTGCCAGAATAACAACCTATCCCTCAACGTAATCAAGACTAAGGAGATTATTGTGGACTACAGGAAAAGGAGGACTGAGCACGCCCCCATTCTCATTGACGGGGCTGTAGTGGAGCAGGTTGAGAGCTTCAAGTTCCTTGGTGTCCACATCATCAACAAACTAGAAATGGTAGAATCCATACACACCAAGACAGTCGTGAAGAGGGCACGGCAAAGCCTATTCCCCCTCAGGAAACTAAAAAGATTTGGCATGGGTCCTTAGATTCTCAAAAGGTTCTACAGCTGCAACATCGAGAGCATCCTGACTGGTTGGTATGGCAACTGCTCGACCTCTGACTGCAAGGCACTACAGAGGGTAGTGCGTACGGCCCAGTACATCACTGGGGCTAAGCTGCCTGCCATCCTGGACCTCTACACCAGGCGGTGTCAGAGGAAGGCCCTAAAAATTGTCAAAGATGCCAGCCACCCCAGTCATAGACTGTTCTCTCTGCTACCGCATGGCAAGCGTTACTCTCCGTTTATCATATATGCATAGTCACTTTAACTATACCTACATGTACATATTACCTCAATTAGCCAGACTAACCGGTGCCCTCACACATTGAGTCTGTACCACCTGTATATAGCCTCTCTACTGTTATTTTCACTGTCATTTTACTTTTTTTTCTTCTTAACTTATCTACTGTTTACCTAATACCAATTGTGTATTAAAAATGTCACTGTTGGTTAGGGCTTGTAATGAAGCATTTCACTGTAAGGTCTACATAGGGTTGTATTCGGCGCACGTGACAAATGAAATTATCAAATATACAGACTACAAATTACAATTGGTTACACTTTAACATCATCCTCAGGTCTGGCATTTCCCCCAATATTTGGAACCAAGGGACTGATCACCCCAATGTACAAAAGTGGAGACAAATTTGACCCTAATAACTACCGTGGGATATGTGTCAACAGCAACCTTGGGAAAATCCTCTGTATTTTCATTAACAGCTGACCCGTACATTTCCTCAGTGAAAACAATGTACTGAGCAAATATCAAAGACTTTTTACCAAATTACCGTACGACAGACCACATATTCACCCTGCATAACCTAATTGACAAACGAAAACAAAAGGCAAAATCTTCTCATGCTTTGTTGATTTCAAAAAAGCTTGACTCAATTTGGCATGAGGGTCTGCTATACAAATTGATGGAAATGGGTGTTGGGGGAAAAACATACGACATTATAAAATCCATGTACACAAACAACAAGTGTATGGTTAAAATTGGCAAAAACATTTATTTCCACAGGGCCATGGGGTGAGACAGGGATGCAGCTTGAGCCCCACCCTCTTAAACATATATATCAACGATTTGGCGAGGATACTAGAACAGTCTAAAGCACCTGGCCTCACCCTACTAGAATCTAAAGTCAAATGTCTACTATTTGCTGATGATCTGGTGCTTCTATCCCCAACCAAGGAGGGCCTACAGCAGCACCTAGATCTTCTGCACAGACTGTCAGACCTGGGCCCTGACAGTAAATCTCAGTAAGACAAAAATAATGGTACTCCAAAAAAGGTCCAGTTGCCAGGACCACAAATACAAATGCAATTTAGACACCGTTACCCTAGAGCACACAAAAAACTATAAATACCCCGGCCTAAACATCAGCGCCACAGGTAACGTCCACAAAGCTGTGAACGAGCTGAGAGAAAAGGCAAGAAGGGCATTCTATGCCATCAAAAGGAACATAAAATGTAACATACAAAGTAGAGGTCGACCGATTAATCGGAACGGCCGATTTCAAGTTTTTTTAACAAATCGGTATTTGCCGTTTTTTTTTTTTTTTTTACACATTTATTTAACTAGGCAAGTCAGATTAAAAACACATTCTTATTTTCAATGACGGCCTAGAAACGGGGGTTAACCTCTTACATCTAGACGTTCCGCTAGCGGAACACCTGCTCCAATATCCAATGATAGGCGTGGCGCGAATTACAAATTCCTCAAAAATACAAAACTTCAATTTTTGAAACATATGACTATTTTACAGCATTTTAAAGACAAGACTGTCCTTTATCTAACCACACAGTCCGATTTCAAAAAGGCTTTACAGCGAAAGCAAAACATTAGATTATGTCAGCAGAGTACCCAGCCAGAAATAATCAGACACCCATTTTTCAAGCTAGCATATGTCACAAAAACCCAAACCACAGCTAAATGCAGCACTAACCTTTGATGATCTTCATCAGATGACACGCCTAGGACATTATGTTATACAATACATGCATGTTTTGTTCAATCAAGTTCATATTTATATCAAAAACCAGCTTTTTACATTAGCATGTGACGTTCAGAACTAGCATTCCCACCGAACACTTCCGGTGAATTTACTAAATTACTCACGATAAACGTTCACAAAAAACTAATTATTTTAAGAATTATAGATACAGAACTCCTCTATGCACTCGCTATGTCCGATTTTAAAATAGCTTTTCGGTGAAAGCACATTTTGCAATATTCTAAGTAGATAGCCCGGCATCACAGGGCTAGCCATTTAGACACCCACCAAGTTTAGCCCTCACCAAAGTCAGATTTACTATAAGAAAAATGTTATTACCTTTGCTGTTCTTCGTCAGAATGCACTCCCAGGACTTCTACTTCAATAACAAATGTTGGTTTGGTTCAAAATAATCCATAGTTATATCCAAATAGCGGCGTTTTGTTCGTGCGTTCAAGGGTGACGAAGGGTTACGCGCCCAACGCGTTTCATGACAAAAAAATTCTAAATATTCCATTACCGTACTTCGAAGCATGTCAACCGTTGTTTAAAATAAATTTTTATGCCATTTTTCTCGTAAAAAAGCGATAATATTCCGACCGGGAAATCGTGTTTTAGTACAAAGAGAGAGAAAATAAAAACATGGTGTCCCCTCATGCACGAGCCTCAGTCTCGTAGTACTCTGACCGGCCACTATCCAAACACGCAAATGTTTTTCAGCCAGGGCCTGCAAAGCCACGATTCAGCTTTTTGCCGCCTTCTGAGAGCCCATGGGAGCCGTAGGAAGTGTCACGTAACAGCAGAGATCCCCTGTTTTGGATAGAGATGATCAAGGAGGCCAAGAAATGGTCAGACAGGGTACTACCTGTACAGAATCTTCTCAGGTTTTGGCCTGCCAAATGAGTTCTGTTACACTCACAGACACCATTCAAACAGTTTTAGAAACTTTGGAGTGTTTTCTATCCAAAGCTAATAATTATATGCATATTCTAGTTTCTGGGCAGGAGTAATAATCAGATTAAATCGGGTACGTTTTTTTATCCGGCCGTGCGTGAAAATACTGCCCCCTATCCATAACAGGTTAACTGCCTTGTTCAGGGGAAGAACAACAGATTTTTACCTTGTCACCTCGGGGATTCGTTTTTGCAACCTTCCCGTTACTAGTCCAACGCTCTAACCACCTGCCTTACATTGCACTCCACGAGGAGCCTGCATGGCAGGCTGACTACCTGTTACGCGAGGGCAGCAAGAAGCCGAGGTAAGTTGCTAGCTAGCATTAAACTTTTCTTATAAAAAACTATCAATCTTAACATAATCACTAGTTAAACTAGTAATATCATCAACCATGTGCAGTTATCTAACGTGTCCTGCGTTGCATATAATCGATGCAGTGCCTGTTAATTTCTCATCGAATCACAGCCTACTTCGACAAACGGGTGATGATTTAACAAGTGCATTTGCGAAAAAAAGCACTGTCGTTGCACCAATGTACCTAACCATAAACATCAATGCCTTTCTTTAAAATCAATACACAAGTATATATTTTTAAACCTGCATATTTAGTTAATATTGCCTGCTAACATGAATTTCTTATAACTGGGAAATTGTCACTTCTCTTGCGTTCCGTGCAAGCAGTCAGGGTATATACAGCAGTTTGGGCCGCCTGGCTCATTGCGAACTGTGTGAAGTCCATTTATTCCTAACAAAGGCCGTAATTAATTTGCCAGAATTGTACATAATTATGACATACCATTGAAGGTTGTGCAATGTAACAGGAATATTTAGACTTAGGGATGCCACTCGTTAGATAAAATACGGAACTGTTCTGTATTTCACTGAAAAAATAAGTTTCATTTTCGAAATGATCGTTTCCGGATTCGATCATATTAATGACCAAAGGCTCGTATTTCTGTGTGTTATTATGTTATAATTAAGTCTATGATTTGATATTTGATAGAGCAGTCTGACTGAGCGATGGTAGGCAGCAGCAGGCTCGTAAGCATTCATTCAAACAGCACCTTCGTGCGTTTGCCAGCAGCTCTTCGCAATTCTTCAAGCATTGAGCTGTTTATGACTTCAACCCCCGAGATTAGGCTGGTGTAACCGATGTGAAATGGCTAGCTAGTTAGCGGGGTGCGCGCTAATAACGTTTCAAACGTCACTCGCTCTGAGACTTAGGAGTGGTTGTTCCCCTTGCTCTACATGGGTAACGCTGCTTCGAGGGTGGCTGTTGTCGATGTGTTCCTGGTTCGAGCCCAGGTAGGAGCGAGGAGAGAGACGGAAGCTATACTGTTACACTGGCAATAATAAAGTGCCTATAAGAACATCCAATAGTCAAAGGTATATGAAATACAAATCGTATAGAGAGAAATAGTCCTATAATTCCTATAATAGCTACAACCTCTTACCTGGGAATATTGAAGACTCATGTTAAAAGGAACCACCAGCTTTCATATGTTCTCATGTTCCGAGCAAGGAACTTAAACATTAGCTTTTTTACATGGCACATATTGCACTTTTACTTTCTTCTCCAACACTTTGTTTTTGCATTATTTAAACCAAATTGAAAATGTTCCATTATTTATTTGAGGCTAAATTGATAGTATTTATGTATTATATTAAGTTAAAATAAGTGTTCATTAAGTATTGTTGTATTTGTCATTATTACAAATTAATAAATAAAATTAAAATCGGCCGATTAATCGGCACCAACTTTTTTTTGCTCCTCCAAGAATCGGTATCAGCGTTGAAAAATCATAATCGGTCGACCTCTAATACAAAGTAGGATCTAGGTAAAAATACTTGAATCAGTTATAGAACCCCTCGCCCTTTATGGTTGTGAGGTCTGAGGTCAGCTCACCAACCAAGAATTCACAAAATGGGACAAACACCAAATTGAGACTGCATGCAGAATTCTGCTAAAATATCCTCCGTGTACATCGTAAAAACACCAAATAATGCATGCAGAGCAGAATTAGGCTGATATCCACTAATGATCAAAATCCAGAAAAGAGACGTTAAATTCTACAACCACCTAAAAGGAAGCGATTCCCAAACCTTCCATAACAAAGCCATCATCTACAGAGAAATGAACCTGGAGAAGTCCCCTAAACAAGCTGGTCCTGGGGCTCTGTTCACAAACACAAACAGACCCCACAGAGCCCCAGGACAGCAACACAATTAGACCCAACCAAATCATCAGAAAACTAAAAGATAATTACTGAGTAAAATCTGAGTAAACTAGAATGCTATTTGGCCCTAAACAGAGACTACACAGTGGCAGAATACCTGACCACTGTGACTGACCCATACTTAAGGAAAGCTTTGACTATGTACAGACTTAGTGAGCATAGCCTTGCTATTGAGAAAGGCCACCGTAGGCAGACTCTCAAGAGAAGACCGGCTATGTGCAATGAGTCTGCACATAGTCAAAGCTCTTATCCAGACATAACACACAAAATGAGGTGGAAACTGATCTGCACCTCCTATCCTCCTGCCAAATGTATTTAATTGTATTTATTTATTTCACCTTTATTTAGCCAGGTAGGCAAGTTGAGAACAAGTTCTAATTTCAACTGCGACCTGGCCAAGAATAAAGCAAAGCAGTTTGACACATACAACAACAGAGTTACACATGGAATAAACAAAACATACAGTCAATAATACAGTTGAAGAAAATCTATATACAGTGTGTACAAATGATGTAAGAAAAGGGAAGTAAGGCAATAAATAGGCCATGGTGGCAAAGTAATTACAATATACCAATTAGATACTACAGTGACTGATGTGCAGAAGATGAATGTGCAAGTAGAGATACAGGGGTGCAAAGGAGCAAGATAAATAAATAAATAAATACAGTATGGGGATGAGGTAGTTGGATGGGCTATGTATAGGTGCAGTGATCTGTGAGGTGCTCAGACAGCTGGTGATTAAAGCTAGTGAGGGAGGTAAGAGCTTCAGTGAATTTTGCAATTCATTCCAGTCATTGGCAGCAGAGAACTGGAAGGAGAGGCGGCCAAAGCAGGAATTGGCATTGGGGGTGACTAGAGAGATATACCTGCTGGAGCGCGTGCTACGGGTGGGTGCTGCTATGGTGACCAGTGAGCTGAGATAAGGGGGGACTTTACCTAGCAGGGTCTTGTAGATGACCTGGAGCCAGTGGGTTTGGCGACGAGTATGAAGCGAGGGCCAGCCAACGAGAGCGTACAGGTCGCAGTGGTGGGTAGTATATGGGGCTTTGGTGACAAAACGGATGGCACTGTGATAGACTGCATCCAATTTGTTGAGTAGAGTGTTGGGGGCTATTTTGTAAATGACATCGCCAAAGTCGACTATCGGTAGGATGGTCAGTTTTACGAGAGTATGTGTTAAAGGAATTTTATATCTTGATGATAATAATCAATAATCAATTTGCCTTGACTAATGCCCAAGGTTTGTAAGACAATGGGTTAAATAATTAGGAACAGTATGTTTGGCAGCATGAGTGAAGGATGCTTTGTTGTGAAATAGGAAGCCAATTCTAGATTTAATTTTGGATTGGAGATGCTTAATGTGAGTCTGGAAGGAGAGTTACAGTCTAACCAGACACCTAGGTATTTGGTATGACCATATTAGAGACACATATTTCCCTCAGATTACACAGATCCACAAAGACTCCCATATCAAGAGAGAGAGGCAGGGAGGGGAGATTGAGAGAGGCAGGGAGCAAGAGAGAGCGGGGGAGGGGTAGAAAGGGAGGGAGAGAGAGACGAAGAACGGGAGAAAAAGTGCGAGAGGGGGAGGAAAGGAGATGGAGAGACCGAAAGAAAGGGGGGAGGGAGGGATAGAGCAGAAAAACAGAGAGAGAGAGGTATTGGTTAGTGATATATGAGAGAGAGAGAGAGAGAGAGAGAGAGGGGGGGAGGGAGGGATAGAGCAGAAAAACAGAGAGAGAGGTATTGGTTAGTGATATATGAGAGAGAGAGAGAGAGAGGGGGGGGAGGGAGGGATAGAGCAGAAAAACAGAGAGAGAGAGGTATTGGTTAGTGATATATGAGAGAGAGAGAGAGAGAGAGAGAGAGAGAGAGAGAGAGAGAGAGAGAGGTAGGTTAGTGATAGTAGTGAAGGACTGATATGGGTCCTACTCAGAGTGATACACTGCGTCAGAGGTTTAGATGTTACTAAACCTCCCACACACAGAGACAACGGAGATGAAAACCCGCGTGCACACCGACACGTCCACACATTAAAGTACGGACACAGAAATGTAAAAGCCCTTACATGTACGTCCACATTTAGGCTAGTTCAAACACATAGGACTACTGCCACACAGTCTGTCTCCTATCCAGACTGAACTCACACCTGTTAGTGCCCTACCGTGTTGTAGCCCCCTCCACAACACAGGGGGAAATCAAACCAACCAGACAGTAAAAAGGGCCTTTGAAGGCGTATGCAGGCAGGCCAGTGCTCAGCTGCGCGGCAGACGGCAGCCTCTTTGAACAGACTGTTTCATCGGTCAGAAGAGGCATGGGGCTATAGAACTGCTGGGGCTGGCAAATACACTCTGATGCAGGACTTGGGAGTCACTAGTGCTCTCTCTCTCTCCCACACACACAACGACCCATTCCAATGCTTTTCATCTCATGTGAGCTCCTCTAAAAACGAGCAGTCCAGTACACATGAAGGGGCCAGTAGCCTGTACTGGCACAAAAGGTGCTTGCCCACTACAGAACAAACACACCAAGGCCAAGCTTGCAAAAAGAGTGTGCACACTGCACAATGCTAACACAATACTAACACGCACAAAGCAGCCATGCACACAAGTCTAATGCCGCACACATTCAAGGCACAGTCACACAACCACATGCCTCCATACTCACTCACACCGTGTAAAGAATTATACTGAGACATTCAGCAGTCTACCAAAATCTGGCATAGAAGAAGCTAGGTGAGATTGAAGTGATACAAAGTCCCTTCTGCCTGCCGAGGGGCTGATAGAGAAAGAAAATAAATGTTCAACTAAAAATGGCCACATTTTAGATAGGCCATGATAGAGCTGCACAATCCATCCAATTCACATCTAAATCTAAATCCACATTCTCCATCTAATTCACATCTAAATCCACATTCTCCATCTAATTCACATCTAAATCCACATTCTCCATCTACTTCACATTCTCCATCTAATTCACATCTAAATCACAATATTGACATGTGCAATATCCATATCGCAGAAATATTTTGAAAACGCCACTCAGCCGTGTGTAACGTCAGTTTTTAATAGTTTGATCAGTTTGTCGTCTCTCTCTTCCTGCGGCTGCTTTCCACACACACCAAGCTCCGCCCCCTGCCACTCAAACGCGGCGCAGTTCCATCCTTCTCGCTGTTAAATTCACTAGAAGTTTGCATGCTGTTCTGTTAGGTCAAATGCAGGTGAACAGATTGTTCCAAACAAGAACGATGCCACCTTCCACTTTGCTTCTTAATATAAACTATTATATTTCTATGACTTAAACAGTTCAAGTGTTTTGATCTATATTGCAAGTCAATCACAATCCCAATACTAGGTAAGAAAATAAATAATTAGCATTGAGTTTTTTTGGCCCATATCGAGCATTCTTACCCTAGCCTGGGTGTTGAATCTAGCATGACCTATTTGTGATCTATTTGCACTGTCCTTGGCTTGAAATTACAAAATGTGCCCGTGTGAAATCGGTTGATTCAACATGTCTGATTCTTAAAATAAAATGACCTTCACCTGGTTTTGAATGTCCATTGGTCGAAAAAGAGAAAATATTACGTAATGTGATACACAACCCACAACACAAATCAGAAGACTTTGCAAGCGCTTCTTTCGAGACAGAAAAGACACTGTATTTACAACACTTGATCTTCATCCTTGCCGTGTATGAATCCTGGCTTAGGAAAGCCACCAAAAATTCAGAGATTTCCATACCCAACTACATGTTCCATCAAGATAGAACTGCCAAAGGGGGAGGAGTTGCAATCTACTGCAGAGATAGCTTGCAAAGTTCTGTCATACTTTCCAGGTCTATGCCCAAACAGTTTGAGCTTCTAATTAAAAAAATGCATCTCTCCAGAAATAAGTCTCTCACTGTTGCCGCCTGTTATAGACCCCCCTCAACTCCCAACTGTGCCCTGGACACCATATGTGACTTGATTTCCCCCCATCTATCTTCAGAGTTCATTCTGTTAGGTGACCTAAACTGGGATATGCTTAACACCCCAGCAGTCCTACAATCTAAGATAGATGCCCTCAATCTCACACAAATTATCAAGGAAACCACCAGGAACAACCCTAAATCCGTAAACATGGGCACCCTCATAGATATTATCCTGACCAACTTGCCCTCCAAATACACCTCTGCTGTTTTCAATCAGGATCTCAGCGATCATTGCCTCATTGCCTGCATCC
The DNA here is from genome assembly GCF_965601325.2 of Salmo salar. Taxonomy (NCBI): domain Eukaryota; kingdom Metazoa; phylum Chordata; class Actinopteri; order Salmoniformes; family Salmonidae; genus Salmo; species Salmo salar. The sequence continues at coordinate 43,710,020 of NC_138316.1, forward strand.
GCTATGGGTTCGCGGTCAAACGACCACCCCTCATCACTGTAAAACACTCCCTAAAACACTTCTGCGAGCAGGCCTTTCTAATCGACCTGGCCCGGGTATCCTGGAAGGATATTGACCTCATCCCGTCAGTCGAGGATGCCTGGTCGTTCTTTAAAAGTAATTTCCTCACCATCTTAAATAAGCATGCCCCTTTCAAAAAATGCAGAACTAAGAACAGATATAGCCCTTGGTTCACTCCAGACCTGACTGCCCTTGACCAGCACAAAAACATCCTGTGGCGAACTCCAATAGCATCGAAAAGTCCCCGCGATATGCAACTGTTCAGGGAAGTCAGGAACCAATACACGCAGTCAGTCAAGAAAGCAAAGGTTAGCTTTTTCAAACAGAAATTTGCATCCTGTAGCTCTAACTCCAAAAAGTTTTGGGACACTGTAAAGTCCATGGAGAACAAGAGCACCACCTCTCAGCTGCCCACTGCACTGAGGCTAGGTAACACGGTCACCACCGATAAATCCATGATAATCGAAAATTTCAATAAGCATTTCTCTACGGCTGGCCATGCTTTGCTCCTGGCTACCCCAACCAACAGCTCAGCACCCCCCGCAGCTACTTGCCCGAGCCTCCCCAGCTTCTCCTTCACCCAAATCCAGATAGCAGATGTTCTGAAAGAGCTGCAAATCCTAGACCCGTACAAATCAGCTGGGCTAGACAATCTGGACCCTCTCTTTCTAAAATTATCCGCCGCCATTGTTGCAACCCGTATTACCAGTCTGTTTAACCTCTCTTTCGTATCGTCCGAGATCCCTAAAGATAGGAAAGCTGCCGCGGTCATCCCCCTCTTCAAAGGGGGTGACACTCTAGACCCAAACTGTTATAGACCTATATCCATTCTGCCCTGCCTTTCTAAAGTCTTCGAAAGCCAAGTTAATAAACAGATCACCGACCATTTCGAATCCCACCATATCTTCTCTGCTGTGCAATACGGTTTCCGAGCTGGTCACGGGTGCACCTCAGCCATGCTCAAGGTACTAAACGATATCATAACCGCCATCGATAAAAGACAGTACTGTGCAGCCGTATTCATCGACCTGGCCAAGGCTTTCAACTCTGTCAATCACAACATTCTTATTGTCAGACTCAATAGCCTTGGTTTAAAAAATTACTGCCTCGCCTGGTTCACAAACTACTTCGCAGACAGAGATCAGTGTGTAAAATCGGAGGGCCCGTTGTCCGGACCTCTGGCAGTCTCTATGGGGGTACCACAGGGTTCAATTCTCGGGCCGACTCTTTTCTCTGTATATAAATCAACGATGTCGCTCTTGCTGCGGGTGATTCCCTGATCCACCTCTACACAGACGACACCATTCTGTATACTTCTGGCCCTTCTTTGGACACTGTGTTAACTAACCTCCAAACGAGCTTCAATGCCATACAACACTCCTTCCGTGGCCTCCAACTGCTCTTAAACGCTAGTAAAACCAAATGCATGCTCTTCCAACCGTTCGCTGCCTGCACCCGCCCGCCCGACTAACATCACTACTCTGGACGGTTCTGACCTAGAATACATTGACAACTACAAATACCTAGGTGTCTGGCTAGACTGTAAACTCTCTTTCCAGACTCATATCAAACATCTCCAATCCAAAATCAAATCTATAATCGGCTTTCTATTTCGCAACAAAGCCTCCTTCACCCACGCCGTCAAACTTACCCTAGTAAAACTGACTATCCTACCGATCCTCGACTTCGGCGATGTCATCTACAAAATAGCTTCCAATACTCTACTCAGCAAATTGGATGCAGTCTATCACAGTGCCATCCGTTTTGTTACCAAAGCGTCTTATACCACCCACCACTGCGACCTGTATACTCTAGTCGGCTGGCCCTCGCTAGATATTCGTCGCCAGGCCCACTGGCTCCAGGTCATCTATAAGTCTATGCTAGGTAAAGCTCTGCCTTATCTCAGCTCACTGGTCACGATAACAACACCCACCCGTAGCACGCGCTCTAGCAGGTATATCTCACTGGTCATCCCCAAAGCCAACACCTCATTTGGCCGCCTTTCCTTCCAGTTCTCTGCTGCCAGTGACTGGAACGAATTGCAAAGATCGCTGAAGCTGTACATAGTCCATCTGTAAATAGCCCACCCAATCTACCTACCTCATCCCCATATTGTTTTTATTTACTTTTCTGCTCTTTTGCACACCAGTATCTCTACTTGCACATCATCATCTGCTCATCTATCACTCCAGTGTTAATCTTCTAAATTGTAATTACCTTGCTGCGATGGCCTATTTATTGCCTTACCTCCTCACGCCATTTGCACACACTGTATATAAACTTACTTTTTTTCCTATTGTGTTATTGACTATGTTTGTTTATTCCATGTGTAACTCTGTGTTGTTGTTTGTGTCACACTGCTTTGCTTTATCTTGGCCAGGTCGCAGTTGTAAATGACAACTTGTTCTCAACTAGCCTACCTGGTTAAATAAAGGTGAAATAAATAAAATCCTAGTTCTTCCATTAACAGGCAGACAACAACTCTAGTGAGACAGGATACAGTATTATCACAGATTAGTGTGAGATAGGAATGGCCAGGGACCTCATGATATGATCACCACTCTTAGTGTTGATACGATATGTATGGTGATCCTCACCATTCTATATGTACTGTGATTCCATACTGGGATTTTATTGTAATTCAATGTTCCAAACATATTGTTCACCATATGTCTGCTGCAGAGAGAGGAGAGTCAGTCATGAGAAAACAAGTTTTGATCAGTCATGGAAATACAAGTACTGATGTTTTGGTGCAGGTACAGCAAACTAGCGCAAAAATAGGATATATCGTCAAAAATAATATCCCAATATATTTTTTTATTTAACTTTTATTTAACTAGGCAAGTCAGTTAAGAACAAATTCTTATTTACAATGACGGCCTACCCCGGCCAAACCCTAACGACGCTTGGCCAACTGTGCGCAGCCCTACGGGTATCCCAATCATGGCCGGTTGTGATACAGCCTGGAATTGAACCATGGTCTGTAGTGACGCCTCTAGCCCTGAAATGCAGTGCCTTAGACCGCTGTATCGATTTCCCCCATCATTAACAATAGTCACAGAGTACCAAAGACTGCATGTTTCCTGTCTGGACGCAGCTTTTGACCCTCCATCAGTGTAATCTAGAGATTTGCTGTGTTCTGTGGTCCACAACTTCAGGATAACCTTTCCCCAAACTCTAATCCAGCTGGATAGCCAGAGCCATGGAGGGATTAATGCATCCACGTTATGTCAGAAACACACACTGCACATCTCCTTGTCTGTTTTATACCGGGTGTCTTACTGGCTAACAGAGATGCAGCTCCTCATTTCTAGCTAGGTGACTGGGAGATGAAACTGATTACGGCCTGCCAGGCAGCTCGGCTCAGCTCTGCAGTGTGTGCGTTTATGGATGTGTGTGTGTGGCTGTTGTGGGGGTGGACTGTACCTGCCCATTATATAAAACCCTGCTAGAGAGAGTAGAGCTTTAGTCTGTGTACCAGCACCCCCCCTCCATCCACCTACCCCACTCCATCCTCATCCTCCCTCCCCCATCCTCTCTCCCCCTCCCACTATCCATCCTCCCATCTCTCAGCCTTCCAGAGCCACTGGCTCGAGATCAACACGGAAAATACCTCATTTCATTGTGCTCTCTGGGTATATTACACAGGCAGAGCACGTTACTGTCTCAGGAGGAAGGAGCACGTTACTGTCTCAGGAGGAAGGAGCTAGCTACAGGAGAGACAGAGCACGTGACTGTCTCAGGAGGAAGGAGCTAGCTACAGGAGAGACAGAGCACGTGACTGTCTCAGGAGGAAGGAGCTAGCTACAGGAGAGAGAGCACGTGACTGTCTCAGGAGGAAGGAGCTAGCTACAGGAGAGAGAGCACGTGACTGTCTCAGGAGGAAGGAGCTAGCTACAGGAGAGACAGAGCACGTGACTGTCTCAGGAGGAAGGAGCTAGCTACAGGAGAGACAGAGCACGTGACTGTCTCAGGAGGAAGGAGCTAGCTACAGGAGAGACAGAGCACGTTACTGTCTCAGGAGGAAGGAGCTAGCTACAGGAGAGACAGAGCACGTTACTGTCTCAGGAGGAAGGAGCTAGCTACAGGAGAGACAGAGCACGTTACTGTCTCAGGAGGAAGGAGCTAGCTACAGGAGAGACAGAGCACGTTACTGTCTCAGGAGGAAGGAGCTAGCTACAGGAGAGACAGAGCACGTGACTGTCTCAGGAGGAAGGAGCTAGCTACAGGAGAGACAGAGCACGTGACTGTCTCAGGAGGAAGGAGCTAGCTACAGGAGAAACAGAGCACGTGACTGTCTCAGGAGGAAGGAGCTAGCTACAGGAGAGACAGAGCACGTTACTGTCTCAGGAGGAAGGAGCTAGCTACAGGAGAGACAGAGCACGTTACTGTCTCAGGAGGAAGGAGCTAGCTACAGGAGAGACAGAGCACGTTACTGTCTCAGGAGGAAGGAGCTAGCTACAGGAGAGACAGAGCACGTGACTGTCTCAGGAGGAAGGAGCTAGCTACAGGAGAGACAGAGCACGTGACTGTCTCAGGAGGAAGGAGCTAGCTACAGGAGAGACAGAGCACGTTACTGTCTCAGGAGGAAGGAGCTAGCTACAGGAGAGACAGAGCACGTTACTGTCTCAGGAGGAAGGAGCTAGCTACAGGAGAGACAGAGACTAGTACTTCTACATCTACCAGGACGTATGGAGACTTAATGGAGGAGGACATTCCCCCTTTTCCTTTGAAGGATGTGGTTCAGACAGGACCTACCTAGGCTGTAGTGTATGTCTGGCAGAAAGGCAGGAGTGCCACGTTGCCCCGGGCTACAGAAGTTTGGTCCCAGCTTGCCCACAGGCAGGGCTGATTTCTCAACCCCCGGTTAGACTGAGCAGCACAACGCAAGTCCAGACTTTGCCACTACCATGTTTTTTTAACCTGAAACCAAAAGAGTGGAGTCAATGCTGCTAGTGTGACGCCAGTGTACAGGTTGCTGCTAGTGTGACGCCAGTGTACAGGTTGCTGCTAGTGTGACGCCAGTGTACAGGTTGCTGCTAGTGTGACGCCAGTGTACAGGTTGCTGCTAGTGTGACGCCAGTGTACAGGTTGCTGCCAGTGTACAGGTTGCTGCTAGTGTGAAGCCAGTGTACAGGTTGCTGCTAGTGTGACGCCAGTGTACAGGTTGCTGCTAGTGTGACGCCAGTGTACAGGTTGCTGCTAGTGTGACGCCAGTGTACAGGTTGCTGCTAGTGTGACGCCAGTGTACAGGTTGCTGCTAGTGTGACGCCAGTGTACAGGTTGCTGCTAGTGTGACGCCAGTGTACAGGTTGCTGCTAGTGTGACGCCAGTGTACAGGTTGCTGCTAGTGTGACGCCAGTGTACAGGTTGCTGCTAGTGTGACGCCAGTGTACAGGTTGCTGCTAGTGTGACGCCAGTGTACAGGTTGCTGCTAGTGTGACGCCAGTGTACAGGTTGCTGCTAGTGTGACGCCAGTGTACAGGTTGCTGCTAGTGTGACGCCAGTGTACAGGTTGCTGCTAGTGTGACGCCAGTGTACAGGTTGCTGCTAGTGTGACGCCAGTGTACAGGTTGCTGCTAGTGTGACGCCAGTGTACAGGTTGCTGCTAGTGTGACGCCAGTGTACAGGTTGCTGCTAGTGTGACGCCAGTGTACAGGTTGCTGCTAGTGTGACGCCAGTGTACAGGTTGCTGCTAGTGTAACGCCAGTGTACAGGTTGCTGCTAGTGTAACGCCAGTGTACAGGTTGCTGCTAGTGTGACGCCAGTGTACAGGTTGCTGCTAGTGTGACGCCAGTGTACAGGTTGCTGCTAGTGTGACGCCAGTGTACAGGTTGCTGCTAGTGTGACGCCAGTGTACAGGTTGCTGCTAGTGTAACGCCAGTGTACAGGTTGCTGCTAGTGTGACGCCAGTGTACAGGTTGCTTCTAGTGTAACGCCAGTGTACAGGTTGCTTCTAGTGTGACGCCAGTGTACAGGTTGCTTCTAGTGTAACGCCAGTGTACAGGTTGCTTCTAGTGTGACGCCAGTGTACAGGTTGCTGCTAGTGTAACGCCAGTGTACAGGTTGCTGCTAGTGTAATGCCAGTGTACAGGTTGCTGCTAGTGTGACGCCAGTGTACAGGTTGCTGCTAGTGTAACGCCAGTGTACAGGTTGCTGCTAGTGTAACGCCAGTGTACAGGTTGCTGCTAGTGTAACGCCAGTGTACAGGTTGCTGCTAGTGTAACGCCAGTGTACAGGTTGCTGCTAGTGTAATGCCAGTGTACAGGTTGCTGCTTTGTCTGTGTACACAACCCACTCACGGGGGGAGATATAAATCACTTCCCAGCAACACAGGAAACCACCTGCTGGATTATTGCTGACCTCTCCCTAGACCTTGGCCTCAATCATCCACAGAGGAAGGGAGAGCATGAAAGAGGTTGAGGAAGGCAGAGAGACAGTGTGGTAGGTGAAACTATCAGAGAGAGAGACGGTGTGGTAGGTGAAACTATCAGAGAGAGAGACGGTGTGGTAGGTGAAACTATCAGAGAGAGAGACGGTGTGGTAGGTGAAACTATCAGAGAGAGAGACGGTGTGGTAGGTGAAACTATCAGAGAGAGAGACGGTGTGGTAGGTGAAACTATCAGAGAGAGAGACGGTGTGGTAGGTGAAACTATCAGAGAGAGAGAGAGAGAGAAAGAGAGACGGTGTGGTAGGTGAAACTATCAGAGAGAGAGAGAGAGAGAGAGAGAGACGGTGTGGTAGGTGAAACTATCAGAGAGAGAGAGAGAGAGAGAGAAAGAGAGACAGTGTGGTAGGTGAAACTATCAGAGAGAGAGACGGTGTGGTAGGTGAAACTATCAGAGAGAGAGAGAGAGAGAGAGAGAGAGAGAGAGAGAGAGAGAGAGAGAGAGAGAGAGAGACGGTGCAACCCATCCGTTGCAAGATTGTGCGCACGTCTTCGATCTCCGCAGCATCGTCATTGGACGCCTAGTTTATTTTCCTTTCTTCGCCCATGCAGGTCCTGTGTTCTTCCACCTCCCTGGTTCACACAACCTATAGTAAGGACCCGGTGTTAGACGGTAAGCTAGGCACTAGCCAAGCAGCTGGAAAGGGCTCCATGATTCACACAACCTATAGTAAGGACCCGGTGTTAGACGGTAAGCTAGGCACTAGCCAAGTAGCTGGAAAGGGCTCCATGATTCTCTGCCTCAGCCTACTGCAATCAGAGAGAGAGATATCTGCCTCAGCCTACTGCAATCAGAGAGAGAGAGATATCTGCCTCAGCCTACTGCAATCAGAGAGAGAGAGAGAGAGATATCTGCCTCAGCCTACTGCAATCAGAGAGAGAGAGAGAGAGAGATATCTGCCTCAGCCTACTGCAATCAGAGAGAGAGAGAGGGAGAGAGAGATATCTGCCTCAGCCTACTGCAAACAGAGAGAGAGAGCGAGAGAGATATCTGCCTCAGCCTACTGCAATCAGAGAGAGAGAGCGATATCTGCCTCAACCTACTGCAATCAGAGAGAGAGAGAGAGAGAGAGAGAGAGATATCTGCCTCAGCCTACTGCAATCAGAGAGAGAGAGATATCTGCCTCAGCCTACTGCAATCAGAGAGAGAGAGAGAGAGAGAGATATCTGCCTCAGCCTACTGCAATCAGAGAGAGAGAGAGAGAGAGATATCTGCCTCAGCCTACTGCAATCAGAGAGAGAGAGAGAGAGAGAGAGATATCTGCCTCAGCCTACTGCAATCAGAGAGAGAGAGAGAGAGAGATCTGCCTCAGCCTACTGCAATCAGAGAGAGAGAGATATCTGCCTCAGCCTACTGCAATCAGAGAGAGAGAGAGATATCTGCCTCAGCCTACTGCAATCAGAGAGAGAGAGAGAGAGAGATATCTGCCTCAGCCTACTGCAATCAGAGAGAGAGAGAGAGAGATATCTGCCTCAGCCTACTGCAATCAGAGAGAGAGAGAGAGAGAGAGAGAGATATCTGCCTCAGCCTACTGCAATCAGAGAGAGAGAGATATCTGCCTCAGCCTACTGCAATCAGAGAGAGAGAGAGATATCTGCCTCAGCCTACTGCAATCAGAGAGAGAGAGAGATATCTGCCTCAGCCTACTGCAATCAGAGAGAGAGAGAGATATCTGCCTCAGCCTACTGCAATCAGAGAGAGAGATAGATATCTGCCTCAGCCTACTGCAATCAGAGAGAGAGATAGATATCTGCCTCAGCCTACTGCAATCAGAGAGAGAGAGAGATATCTGCCTCAGCCTACTGCAATCAGAGAGAGAGAGAGATATCTGCCTCAGCCTACTGCAATCAGAGAGAGAGAGAGATATCTGCCTCAGCCTACTGCAATCAGAGAGAGAGATAGATATCTGCCTCAGCCTACTGCAATCAGAGAGAGAGATAGATATCTGACTCAGCCTACTGCAATCAGAGAGAGAGAGATAGATATCTGCCTCAGCCTACTGCAATCGGAGTGAGAGAGAGATAGATATCTGCCTCAGCCTACTGCTCGGTGCTTAGTCTCATAACCTCATCTCCACTGCACTCCAGTCTCAACTCCCTCACTCATCCACACATAGGCCTCTACACAGCGGCATGGTTTTGGAGTGCATTGCTGCCTCATGCATAGAAGATCGGCCAGCGAGTCCACAGACGCCAGCGAGTCCACAGACGCCAGCGAGTCCACAGACGCCAGCGAGTCCACAGACGCCAGCGAGTCCACAGAGTCCACAGACGCCAGCGAGTCCACAGAGGCCAGCGAGTCCACAGAGGCCAGTTGGTTGACCATTAGGTAGCCCCTCTGGTTCTTTCAGTAGACTCACGTCAGGTGTGGTTCTGCTTGCTGGCCGACTACAGTTCTTTCAGTAGACTCACGTCAGGTGTGGTTCTGCTTGCTGGCCGACTACAGTTCTTTCAGTAGACTCACGTCAGGTGTGGTTCTGCTTGCTGGCCGACTACAGTTCTTTCAGTAGACTCACGTCAGGTGTGGTTCTGCTTGCTGGCTGACTACAGTTCTTTCAGTAGACTCACGTCAGGTGTGGTTCTGCTTGCTGGCTGACTACAGTTCTTTCAGTAGACTCACGTCAGGTGTGGTTCTGCTTGCTGGCCGACTACAGTTCTTTCAGTAGACTCACGTCAGGTGTGGTTCTGCTTGCTGGCCGACTACAGTTCTTTCAGTAGACTCACGTCAGGTGTGGTTCTGCTTGCTGGCCGACTACAGTTCTTTCAGTAGACTCACGTCAGGTGTGGTTCTGCTTGCTGGCCGACTACAGTTCTTTCAGTAGACTCACGTCAGGTGTGGTTCTGCTTGCTGGCTGACTACAGTTCTTTCAGTAGACTCACGTCAGGTGTGGTTCTGCTTGCTGGCTGACTACAGTTCTTTCAGTAGACTCACGTCAGGTGTGGTTCTGCTTGCTGGCTGACTACAGTTCTTTCAGTAGACTCACGTCAGGTGTGGTTCTGCTTGCTGGCTGACTACAGTTCTTTCAGTAGACTCACGTCAGGTGTGGTTCTGCTTGCTGGCTGACTACAGTTCTTTCAGTAGACTCACGTCAGGTGTGGTTCTGCTTGCTGGCTGACTACAGTTCTTTCAGTAGACTCACGTCAGGTGTGGTTCTGCTTGCTGGCTGACTACAGTTCTTTCAGTAGACTCACGTCAGGTGTGGTTCTGCTTGCTGGCTGACTACAGTTCTTTCAGTAGACTCACGTCAGGTGTGGTTCTGCTTGCTGGCTGACTACAGTTCTTTCAGTAGACTCACGTCAGGTGTGGTTCTGCTTGCTGGCCGACTACAGTTCTTTCAGTAGACTCACGTCAGGTGTGGTTCTGCTTGCTGGCCGACTACAGTTCTTTCAGTAGACTCACGTCAGGTGTGGTTCTGCTTGCTGGCCGACTACAGTTCTTTCAGTAGACTCACGTCAGGTGTGGTTCTGCTTGCTGGCCGACTACAGTTCTTTCAGTAGACTCACGTCAGGTGTGGTTCTGCTTGCTGGCCGACTACAGTTCTTTCAGTAGACTCACGTCAGGTGTGGTTCTGCTTGCTGGCCGACTACAGTTCTTTCAGTAGACTCACGTCAGGTGTGGTTCTGCTTGCTGGCCGACTACAGTTCTTTCAGTAGACTCACGTCAGGTGTGGTTCTGCTTGCTGGCCGACTACAGTTCTTTCAGTAGACTCACGTCAGGTGTGGTTCTGCTTGCAGGCCGACTACAGTTCTTTCAGTAGACTCACGTCAGGTGTGGTTCTGCTTGCAGGCTGACTACAGTTCTTTCAGTAGACTCACGTCAGGTGTGGTTCTGCTTGCTGGCTGACTACAGTTCTTTCAGTAGACTCACGTCAGGTGTGGTTCTGCTTGCTGGCTGACTACAGTTCTTTCAGTAGACTCACGTCAGGTGTGGTTCTGCTTGCTGGCCGACTACAGTTCTTTCAGTAGACTCACGTCAGGTGGTTCTGCTTGCTGGCCGACTACAGTTCTTTCAGTAGACTCACGTCAGGTGTGGTTCTGCTTGCTGGCCGACTACAGTTCTTTCAGTAGACTCACGTCAGGTGTGGTTCTGCTTCCTGGCTGACTACAGTTCTTTCAGTAGACTCACGTCAGGTGTGGTTCTGCTTGCTGGCCGACTACAGTTCTTTCAGTAGACTCACGTCAGGTGTGGTTCTGCTTGCTGGCTGACTACAGTTCTTTCAGTAGACTCACGTCAGGTGTGGTTCTGCTTGCTGGCCGACTACAGTTCTTTCAGTAGACTCACGTCAGGTGTGGTTCTGCTTGCTGGCCGACTACAGTTCTTTCAGTAGACTCACGTCAGGTGTGGTTCTGCTTGCTGGCTGACTACAGTTCTTTCAGTAGACTCACGTCAGGTGTGGTTCTGCTTGCTGGCTGACTACAGTTCTTTCAGTAGACTCACGTCAGGTGTGGTTCTGCTTGCTGGCTGACTACAGTTCCAAGTAACTTGTAATGGCACAGGAAACATCATGCAAATTTCTGCACAGTCGTTCGACACCGAAACCAACAAGTGAAACTAACGTATACTGTTAGGGTTACGATGTTTTCTTTAAAATGTCTGTTTCCGGGAATAGAAAGGGGATTTCCTCTGTTGTGGCCTAACATGCCAACTGAAATTAAATCCAAATGGTTTGAGCATCCACTGGAAATACATCTAGTCTTCGGCACACTCGATTTCTTAATGAGACATGTTCAGCTCAGAGGTGAATGGGAGAGGCCAGGGGAAGACCAGGGGAGAGCCCAGTGGAGTGGCCGGTGGAGAGGCCAGGGGAGAGTCCGGTGGAGAGGCCAGGGGAGAGGCCGGGGGAGAGGACGGTGGAGAGGCAAGGGTAGAGGGCCGGTGGAGAGGCCAGGGGAGAGGGCCGGTGGAGAGGCCAGGGGAGAGGGCCGGTGGAGAGGCCGGTGGAAAGGCCAGGGGAGTGGCCGAGTGGAGAGGCCAGGGGAGAGGGCCAGTGGAGAGGCCAGGGGAGAGACCGGTGGAGAGGCCAGGGGAGAGACCGGTGGAGAGGCCAGGGGAGAGACCGGTGGAGAGGCCAGGGGAGAGGGCCGGGGAGTGGCCGGTGGAGAGACCAGGGGAGAGGGCCGGGGTAGGGGCCGGTGGAGAGGCCAGGGGAGTGGCCGGTGGAGAGGCCAGGGGAGTGGCCGGTGGAGAGGCCAGGGGAGTGGCTGGTGGAGAGGCCAGGGGAGTGGCCGGTGGAGAGGCCAGGGGAGTGGCCGGTGGAGAGGCCGGTGGAGAGGCCGGTGGAGAGGCCGGTGGAGAGGCCAGGGGAGTGGCCGGTGGAGAGGCCGGTGGAGAGGCCGGTGGAGAGGCCGGTGGAGAGGCCGGTGGAGAGGCCGGTGGACGTGCCCAGTTCTATGTTTAGTCATTATTAAGTGAGGGTGAGGCCGGGTCACAACCTGCTGTCATGTCCATTAAAATCTATGCAATATTTGGGGTAATGGTTGTTTTAATTGACTGACATGTAGTGTCTACGATAGTAACATGGTGTCAGAATCAGAAAATTAAGTTTTCACTATTTATAGGAGCATAATTAAAAAAACAATAAGAAACTGGCCATTTTAAAGCATTTCATTTTTATTTTAGCTTTCATCCTTAGACAGTGTCTCTGTACTGCAGTAGTGTAACTAAAGACTGTGGGAAGGTGTGCAGAGGACTAACTGTGAGGAGAAACTGTGAAACCTGTAAATAGGTACTGGAGCTGCTCCCAGGTAGGAGAAAAACATCTGTTGAGAGAGGTGGCATATTTTCCCTCCCAATCCTTCTGCTGCTTTCTCTCTGCAACCTTAAGATATTCAAACCTTTCTCTCTGCAGATTTAAGAACATATGCAAACCTTTCTCTCTGCAGCCTTAACATTACAGGTCGACCGATTAATCGGAATGGACGATTCATTAGGGCCGATTTCTAGTTCATATAAATCGGTATTTTTGGCCACCGATTTGCCGATTATTCAAAATATATATATTTTATTTTTTACACCTTTATTTATCTAGGCAAGTCAGATTAAGAACACATTCTTATATTCAATGACGGCCTAGAAACGGGGGTTAACTGCCTTGTTCAGGGGGATTTGTTTTTCAACCTTCAGTTACCAGTCCAACGCTCTAACCACCTGCCTTACATTGCACTCCACGAGGAGCCTGCATGGCAGGCTGACTACCTGTTACGCAAGGGCAGCAAGAAGCCAAGGGAAGTTGCTAGCTAGCATTAAACTTATCTTATAAAAAACTATCAATCTTAACATAATCACTAGTTAACTACACATGGTTGATGATATTACTAGTTTATCTAACGTGTCCTGCGTTGCATATGATCGATGCGGTGCCTGTTAATTTTCATTGAATCACAGCCTACTTCGACAAACGGGTGTTGATTTAACAAGCGCATTTGCGAAAAAAGTACTGTCGTTGCACCAATGTACCTAACCATAAACATCAATGCCTTTCTTTAAAATCAATACACAAGTATATATTTTTAAACCTGCATATTTAGTTAATATTGCCTGCTAACATGAAATTGTGTCACATCTCTAGCGTTCATTGCATGCAGAGTCAGGGTATATGCAACAGTTTGGGCCGCCTGGCTCGTTGCGAACTAATTTGCCAGAATTTTATGTAATTATGACATAACATTGAAGGTTGTGCAATGTAACAGGAATATTTAGACTTAGGGATGCCACCCGTTAGATAAAATACAGAACGGTTCCGTATTTCACTGAAATAAAAAAACTTTTGTTTTCGAGATGATAGTTTCCGGATTCGACCATATTAATGACCTAAGGCTCGTATTTCTGTGTGTTTATTATATTATAATTAAGTCTATGATTTGATAGAGCGGTCTGACTGAGCGGTGGTAGGCACCAGCAGGCTCGTAAGCATTCATTTAAACAGCACTTTCGTGCGTTTTGCCAGCAGCCCTTCGCTGTGCTTCAAGCATTGCGTTGTTTATGACTTCAACCCGGGTGGGTATAATTTGTGGAACTTTCCAACAGGAATTTATTCCAAAAACTTCGTAAATAACAAGGTTGCCAAAAAACAACGCATACAAAGTTGTATAGCGGCAGAATAAGATACTGGGTAGGGAGTGGTCTATTTCATAGCGTTTTTCATTCATCACGTTTATTCTGAAAAATGTCTGTCCTCACTCTGGTTGCCTATGGACAAACATTAAGAATAAGCTACGTGGTGAGTTGATGCCTATTCGGCAGCTAGTTAGCTAGGTTTGTATGCGTTGCTACTTTGTATGCGTTGTTGGTTGACAACCTTTTACTTTACATTTTTTGGAACAGACTCCTCTTGGAACGTTCCACAAATTATACCCACCCCTTCAAGCCTATCAACTCCCAAGATTAGGCTGGTGTAACCGATGTGAAATCGCTAGCTAGTTAGCGGGGTGCACGCTAATAGCGTTTCAAACGTCACTCGCTCTGAGACTTGGGAGTGGTTGTTCCCCTTGCTCTACATGGGTAACGCTGCTTCGAGGGTGGCTGTTGTCGATGTGTTCCTGGTTCGAGCCCAGGTAGGAGCTATACTGTTACACTGGCAATACTAAAGTGCCTATAAGAACATCCAATAGTCAAAGGTATATGAAATACAAATGGTATAGAGAGAAATAGTCCTATAATTCCTATAATAACTACAACCTAAAATTTCTTACCTGGGAATATTGAAGACTCATGTTAAAAGGAACCACCAGCTTTCATATGTTCCCATGTTCTGAGCAAAGAACTTAAACGTTAGCTTTTTTACATGACACATATTGCACTTTTACTTTCTTCTCCAACACTTTGTTTTGCATTATTTAAACCAAATTGAACATGTTTCATTATTTATTTGAGGCTAAATTGATTTTATTGATGTATTATATTAAGTTCAAATAAGTGTTCATTCAGTATTGTTGTAATTGTCATTATTACAAATAAAAAAATAACATTTGTAAAAAAAAATTTAAAATAGAAGAAAAAAAACTAAATACCCTTTTTTTTTATGCATTTATGCATTATCCTCCAATAAATCGGTATCGGCGTTGAAAAATCATAATCGGTCAACCTCTACTTAACATATCTCTCTGCAGATTTAAGAACATATTCACACCTTTCTCTCTGCAGATTTAAGAACATATTCACACCTTTCTCTCTGCAGATTTAAGAACATATTCAAACTTATCTCTCTGCAGATTTAAGAACATATTCAAACTTATCTCTCTGCAGATTTAAGAACATATTCAAACTTATCTCTCTGCAGATTTAAGAACATATTCAAACTTATCTCTCTGCAGATTTAAGAACATATTCAAACTTATCTCTCTGCAGATTTAAGAACATATTCAAACTTATCTCTCTGCAGATTTAAGAACATATTCAAACTTATCTCTCTGCAGATTTAAGAACATATTCACACCTTTCTCTCTGCAGATTTAAGAACATATTCACACCTTTCTCTCTGCAGATTTAAGAACATATTCAAACTTTTCTCTCTGCAGATTTAAGAACATATTCAAACCTTTCTCTCTGCAGATTTAAGAACATATTCAAACTTATCTCTCTGCAGATTTAAGAACATATTCAAACTTATCTCTCTGCAGATTTAAGAACATATTCAAACTTTTCTCTCTGCAGATTTAAGAACATATTCAAACCTTTCTCTCTGCAGATTTAAGAACATATTCAAACCTTTCTCTCTGCAGATTTAAGAACATATTCAAACTTATCTCTCTGCAGATTTAAGAACATATTCAAACTTATCTCTCTGCAGATTTAAGAACATATTCAAACTTTTCTCTCTGCAGATTTAAGAACATATTCAAACTTATCTCTCTGCAGATTTAAGAACATATTCAAACCTATCTCTCTGCAGATTTAAGAACATATTCACACCTTTCTCTCTGCAGATTTAAGAACATATTCACACCTTTCTCTCTGCAGATTTAAGAACATATTCACACCTTTCTCTCTGCAGATTTAAGAACATATTCAAACTTATCTCTCTGCAGATTTAAGAACATATTCAAACTTATCTCTCTGCAGATTTAAGAACATATTCAAACTTATCTCTCTGCAGATTTAAGAACATATTCAAACCTATCTCTCTGCAGATTTAAGAACATATTCAAACTTATCTCTCTGCAGATTTAAGAACATATTCACACCTTTCGCTCTGCAGATTTAAGAACATATTCAAACCTATCTCTCTGCAGATTTAAGAACATATTCACACCTTTCTCTCTGCAGATTTAAGAACATATTCACACCTTTCTCTTTGCAGATTTAAGAACATATTCACACCTTTCTCTCTGCAGATTTAAGAACATATTCACACCTTTCTCTCTGCAGATTTAAGAACATATTCACACCTTTCCTCAACAAGAGGAACAGTACAACCACTAGTGTTATAGCCTAGGCTTTGATCAGACAGAACTTTTCAACTGATCTGACGTCAGCCGTAAACCTGGTCTGAAACCTGGACATCCAAACTTGCTATCCAAAGAAGCTTCAATGCAAATGATTTTCAAACCTACTTCCATTACATGTCCAGCCAGCCCATAACACCAGTTACATGTTTCCACGGCAACACAGGGCTTCAAAATCACCTCGGCTGGTAGCGAGCAGAGGCAGGCTATTTTGGGCAGAAATTGTAAATTATACTTTTGGTACCCGAAGGCTATAATGAAATTTCACAATCTGTCTCAACACCACACTGTGCATTGAACAATAAAAGGTATTGTGACCAATAAAAGGGAAGACTGACCTCAGTAAAACCAAAGGTATTTCTGCTGTTTTACCTCCACCATCGGTCCTCTATGAGCAGTCTGTCTGGACGATGCCATCTATCTAAGGAACTAATCTATTTAACTTCAACTAAATGTCTGTGTCTGTTCTTAAGGAGAAGTCATGCTGTGTCAATATAGCACGTTGCTCTTAGTCAGCTCCAAGACTCGGAAATATGCCTCAGTCCCCCATTAATGAAATCCACCTGTGAAGAATCTGATTGTCACAAACAGTCCAGTCCAATAACATAGCCTCTCAGTTACTAGTTAGTCATGATGCAATGGAACAGTTTGACAAGTAGTAGGCTATGAGTTCAAAGCAGTAACATCACACCACCGCTATCATCACACACACACACACACACACACACACACGAAGAAAACAGTCATCATCCACTTTGGTGATTACTGAGCACACGTCTCTCTTCTGAATAGCAGTGATGTGATGTGATAGAGAGATATATATATAGAGAGAGAGAGATAGAGAGAAGCCGTGTCATCTAGAGATTAGCCTAGCCACAGGCTCTACAAATAGACTTCACCTGTAAGCTTCCAGAGCAGGAGGAGTTACTGTACAGCCCCGTTGGTGCAGCTGTCTGCAGAATGAGACTAATGCAGATGAAGGACATTTACAATAGAAACAATTAAATGTTTTAAGAAACAATATAGTCTGCGTCTTGTCTATAGCTTCCAAAAACAATCAACGCAATACATTTGAGGCCATTTTAGGCCTATTTATGACAGACTTCAGGGACCTCAGATTATTTGAAGCCATGGATGATTTGAGCCTAAATGTTGAGGTACGGATCAATGCATCTTGAAGCACGAGTCACATCCTGTTCCAATCTAAGGGGTAGATATAATATTCTAGTGGTTTCTATGCCAATTAACAGATGCTTCAATCCAAAGTGATTTAAAGTCATGCGTGCATACATTTTACGTATGGGTGGTACCAGGAATTGAACCCACTATCCTGGCATTACAAGCACCATGCTCTACCAACTGAGCCACAGAATCAGACCCGTGTCACCCCGACAGAATCAGACCCGTGTCACCCCGACAGAATCAGACCCGTGTCACCCCGACAGAATCAGACCCGTGTCACCCCGACAGAATCAGACCCGTGTCACCCCGACAGAATGAGACCCGTGTCACCCCGACAGAATGAGACCCGTGTCACCCCGACAGAATCAGACCCGTGTCACCGCTACAGAATCAGACCCGTGTTACCGCTACAGAATCAGACCCGTGTCACCCCGACAGAATGAGACCCGTGTTACCGCTACAGAATCAGACCCGTGTTACCGCTACAGAATCAGACCCGTGTTACCGCTACAGAATCAGACCCGTGTCACCCCGACAGAATCAGACCCATGTTACCGCTACAGAATCAGACCCGTGTTACCCCGACAGAATCAGACCCGTGTTACCCCGACAGAATCAGACCCGTGTTACCCCGACAGAATCAGACCCGTGTTACCCCGACAGAATCAGACCTGTATTGTAACTCAACAGGGATGAGAAAGACATCTCTGAATCATTTGATCACATTACCAATCAAGCAACTGGGGAGGCAGGGTAGCCTAGTGGTCAGGGCGTTGGACTAGTAACCGAAAGGTTGCAAGTTCAAATCCCCGAGCTGACAAGGTACAAATCTGTCGTTCTGCCTCTGAACAAGGCACTGTTCCCCGGGAGGCCGTCATTGTAAATCAGAATTTGTTCTTAACTGACTTGCCTAGTTAAATAAAGGTTAAATAAAAACCTGATGAACTTTGGGCCACCTCTACAGAGGCTAGTTCAGAGGAGAGACTGACTCAGTGAGCACTACAACCACTAGCTATGGTTCACTAACATTACCACTGAGAGGTAGGGTACAGCCTGTAGCATTAAAAACATCTAGTATTCTCACTAACATTACCACTGGGAGGTAGGGTATAGCCTGTAGCATTAAAAACATCTAGTATTCTCACTAACATTACCACTGGGAGGTAGGGTATAGCCTGTAGCATTAAAAACATCTAGTATTCTCACTAACATTACCACTGAGAGGTAGGGTACAGCCTGTAGCATTAAAAACATCTAGTATTCTCACTAACATTACCACTGAGAGGTAGGGTACAGCCTGTAGCATTAAAAACATCTAGTATTCTCACTAACATTACCACTGAGAGGTAGGGTACAGCCTGTAGCATTAAAAACATCTAGTATTCTCACTAACATTACCACTGGGAGGTAGGGTATAGCCTGTAGCATTAAAAACATCTAGTATTCTCACTAACATTACCACTGGGAGGTAGGGTATAGCCTGTAGCATTAAAAACATCTAGTATTCTCACTAACATTACCACTGGGAGGTAGGGTACAGCCTGTAGCATTAAAAACATCTAGTATTCTCACTAACATTACCACTGGGAGGTAGGGTATAGCCTGTAGCATTAAAAACATCTAGTATTCTCACTAACATTACCACTGGGAGGTAGGGTATAGCCTGTAGCATTAAAAACATCTAGTATTCTCACTAACATTACCACTGGGAGGTAGGGTACAGCCTGTAGCATTAAAAACATCTAGTATTCTCACTAACATTACCACTGGGAGGTAGGGTACAGCCTGTAGCATTAAAAACATATAGTATTCTCACTAACATTACCACTGAGAGGTAGGGTACAGCCTGTAGCATTAAAAACATCTAGTATTCTCACTAACATTACCACTGAGAGGTAGGGTACAGCCTGTAGCATTAAAAACATCTAGTATTCTCACTAACATTACCACTGGGAGGTAGGGTACAGCCTGTAGCATTAAAAACATCTAGTATTCTCACTAACATTACCACTGAGAGGTAGGGTATAGCCTGTAGCATTAAAAACATCTAGTATTCTCACTAACATTACCACAGAGGTAGGGTATAGCCTGTAGCATTAAAAACATCTAGTATTCTCACTAACATTACCACTGGGAGGTAGGGTATAGCCTGTAGCATTAAAAACATCTAGTATTCTCACTAACATTACCACTGAGAGGTAGGGTATAGCCTGTAGCATTAAAAACATCTAGTATTCTCACTAACATTACCACTGAGAGGTAGGGTATAGCCTGTAGCATTAAAAACATCTAGTATTCTCACTAACATTACCACAGAGGTAGGGTATAGCCTGTAGCATTAAAAACATCTAGTATTCTCACTAACATTACCACTGGGAGGTAGGGTATAGCCTGTAGCATTAAAAACATCTAGTATTCTCACTAACATTACCACAGAGGTAGGGTACAGCCTGTAGCATTAAAAACATCTAGTATTCTCACTAACATTACCACTGAGAGGTAGGGTACAGCCTGTAGCATTAAAAACATCTAGTATTCTCACTAACATTACCACTGAGAGGTAGGGTATAGCCTGTAGCATTAAAAACATCTAGTATTCTCACTAACATTACCACTGAGAGGTAGGGTATAGCCTGTAGCATTAAAAACATCTAGTATTCTCACTAACATTACCACTGAGAGGTAGGGTATAGCCTGTAGCATTAAAAACATCTAGTATTCTCACTAACATTACCACAGAGGTAGGGTACAGCCTGTAGCATTAAAAACATCTAGTATTCTCACTAACATTACCACAGAGGTAGGGTACAGCCTGTAGCATTAAAAACATCTAGTATTCTCACTAACATTACCACAGAGGTAGGGTATAGCCTGTAGCATTAAAAACATCTAGTATTCTCACTAACATTACCACAGAGGTAGGGTATAGCCTGTAGCATTAAAAACATCTAGTATTCTCACTAACATTACCACAGAGGTAGGGTATAGCCTGTAGCATTAAAAACATCTAGTATTCTCACTAACATTACCACTGGGAGGTAGGGTATAGCCTGTAGCATTAAAAACATCTAGTATTCTCACTAACATTACCACAGAGGTAGGGTATAGCCTGTAGCATTAAAAACATCTAGTATTCTCACTAACATTACCACTGGGAGGTAGGGTATAGCCTGTAGCATTAAAAACATCTAGTATTCTCACTAACATTACCACTGGGAGGTAGGGTATAGCCTGTAGCATTAAAAACATCTAGTATTCTCACTAACATTACCACAGAGGTAGGGTATAGCCTGTAGCATTAAAAACATATAGTATTCTCACTAACATTACCACAGAGGTAGGGTACAGCCTGTAGCATTAAAAACATCTAGTATTCTCACTAACATTACCACTGGGAGGTAGGGTATAGCCTGTAGCATTAAAAACATCTAGTATTCTCACTAACATTACCACAGAGGTAGGGTACAGCCTGTAGCATTAAAAACATCTAGTATTCTCACTAACATTACCACAGAGGTAGGGTACAGCCTGTAGCATTAAAAACATCTAGTATTCTCACTAACATTACCACTGGGAGGTAGGGTATAGCCTGTAGCATTAAAAACATATTGTATTCTCACTTCTTCAAATCCCCAACCATGGAAGACACCAGGTCAGTGGATCTAGCTTTCACCACAGAGCAAAGGATAAGAGAAAGAGACCGAATGGCACTGACTGCCTCCACTGTAGTGTTGATCTGATGTACTGACTGCCTCCACTGTAGTGATGATCTGATGTACTGACTGCCTCCACTGTAGTGATGATGTGATGTACTGACTGCCTCCACTGTAGTGATGATCTGATGTACTGACTGCCTCCACTGTAGTGATGATGTGATGTACTGACTGCCTCCACTGTAGTGATGATGAGCTGATGTACTGACTGCCTCCACTGTAGTGATGATGAGCTGATGTACTGACTGCCTCCACTGTAGTGATGATGAGCTGATGTACTGACTGCCTCCACTGTAGTGTTGATCTGATGTACTGACTGCCTCCACTGTAGTGATGATCTGATGTACTGACTGCCTCCACTGTAGTGATGATGTGATGTACTGACTGCCTCCACTGTAGTGATGATGAGCTGATGTACTGACTGCCTCCACTGTAGTGATGATGAGCTGATGTACTGACTGCCTCCACTGTAGTGATGATGAGCTGATGTACTGACTGCCTCCACTGTAGTGTTGATCTGATGTACTGACTGCCTCCACTGTAGTGATGATCTGATGTACTGACTGCCTCCACTGTAGTGATGATGTGATGTACTGACTGCCTCCACTGTAGTGATGATGTGATGTACTGACTGCCTCCACTGTAGTGATGATGAGCTGATGTACTGACTGCCTCCACTGTAGTGTTGATCTGATGTACTGACTGCCTCCACTGGAGTGATGATCTGATGTACTGACTGCCTCCACTGGAGTGATGATCTGATGTACTGACTGCCTCCACTGGAGTGATGATCTGATGTACTGACTGCCTCCACTGGAGTGATGATCTGATGTACTGACTGCCTCCACTGTAGTGTTGATCTGATGTACTGACTGCCTCCACTGTAGTGTTGATCTGATGTACTGACTGCCTCCACTGTAGTGATGATCTGATGTACTGACTGCCTCCAATGTAGTGATGATCTGATGTACTGACTGCCTCCACTGTAGTGATGATCTGATGTACTGACTGCCTCCACTGTAGTGATGATCTGATGTACTGACTGCCTCCACTGTAGTGATGATCTGATGTACTGACTGCCTCCACTGTAGTGTTGATCTGATGTACTGACTGCCTCCACTGTAGTGATGATCTGATGTACTGACTGCCTCCACTGTAGTGATGAGCTGATGTACTGACTGCCTCCACTGTAGTGTTGATCTGATGTACTGACTGCCTTTACTGTAGTGTTGATCTGATGTACTGACTGCCTCCACTGTAGTGTTGTTGATCTGATGTACTGACTGCCTCCACTGTAGTGTTGTTGATCTGATGTACTGACTGCATCCACTGTAGTGTTGATGATCTGATGTACTGACTGCCTCCACTTTCGTGATGATGATCTGATGTACTGACTGCCTCCACTGTAGTGTTGATCTGATGTACTGACTGCCTCCACTGTAGTGATGATGATCTGATGTACTGACTGCCTCCACTGTAGTGATGATGATCTGATGTACTGACTGCCTCCACTGTAGTGTTGATGATCTGATGTACTGACTGCCTCCACTGTAGTGATGATGATCTGATGTACTGACTGCCTCCACTGTAGTGATGATGATCTGATGTACTGACTGCCTCCACTGTAGTGATGATGATCTGATGTACTGACTGCCTCCACTGTAGTGATGATCTGATGTACTGACTGCCTCCACTGTAGTGATGATCTGATGTACTGACTGCCTCCAATGTAGTGATGATCTGATGTACTGACTGCCTCCACTGTAGTGATGATCTGATGTACTGACTGCCTCCACTGTAGTGATGATCTGATGTACTGACTGCCTCCACTGTAGTGTTGATCTGATGTACTGACTGCCTCCACTGTAGTGATGATCTGATGTACTGACTGCCTCCACTGTAGTGATGAACTGATGTACTGACTGCCTCCACTGTAGTGTTGATCTGATGTACTGACTGCCTCCACTGTAGTGTTGATCTGATGTACTGACTGCCTCCACTGTAGTGATGATCTGATGTACTGACTGCCTCCACTGTAGTGTTGAGCTGATGTACTGACTGCCTCCACTGTAGTGTTGATCTGATGTACTGACTGCCTTTACTGTAGTGTTGATCTGATGTACTGACTGCCTCCACTGTAGTGTTGTTGATCTGATGTACTGACTGCCTCCACTGTAGTGTTGTTGATCTGATGTACTGACTGCCTCCACTTTCGTGATGATGATCTGATGTACTGACTGCCTCCACTGTAGTGTTGATCTGATGTACTGACTGCCTCCACTGTAGTGATGATGATCTGATGTACTGACTGCTTCCACTGTAGTGATGATGATCTGATGTACTGACTGCCTCCACTGTAGTGATGATGATCTGATGTACTGACTGCCTCCACTGTAGTGATGATCTGATGTACTGACTGCCTTTACTGTAGTGATGATGATCTGATGTACTGACTGCCTCCACTGTAGTGATGATGATCTGATGTACTGACTGCCTCCACTGTAGTGATGATGATCTGATGTACTGACTGCCTCCACTGTAGTGATGATGATCTGATGTACTGACTGCCTCCACTGTAGTGATGATGATCTGATGTACTGACTGCCTCCACTGTAGTGATGATGATCTGATGTACTGACTGCCTCCACTGTAGTGATGATCTGATGTACTGACTGCCTCCACTGTAGTGATGATCTGATGTACTGACTGCCTCCACTGTAGTGTTGAGCTGATGTACTGACTGCCTCCACTGTAGTGTTGATCTGATGTACTGACTGCCTCCACTGTAGTGATGATCTGATGTACTGACTGCCTCCACTGTAGTGATGATCTGATGTACTGACTGCCTCCACTGTAGTGATGATCTGATGTACTGACTGCCTCCACTGTAGTGATGATGTGATGTACTGACTGCCTCCACTGTAGTGATGATGTGATGTACTGACTGCCTCCACTGTAGTGATGATGAGCTGATGTACTGACTGCCTCCACTGTAGTGATGATGAGCTGATGTACTGACTGCCTCCACTGTAGTGATGATGAGCTGATGTACTGACTGCCTCCACTGTAGTGTTGATCTGATGTACTGACTGCCTCCACTGTAGTGATGATCTGATGTACTGACTGCCTCCACTGTAGTGATGATCTGATGTACTGACTGCCTCCACTGTAGTGATGATCTGATGTACTGACTGCCTCCACTGTAGTGATGATGTGATGTACTGACTGCCTCCACTGTAGTGATGATGAGCTGATGTACTGACTGCCTCCACTGTAGTGATGATGAGCTGATGTACTGACTGCCTCCACTGTAGTGATGATGAGCTGATGTACTGACTGCCTCCACTGTAGTGTTGATCTGATGTACTGACTGCCTCCACTGTAGTGATGATCTGATGTACTGACTGCCTCCACTGTAGTGATGATGTGATGTACTGACTGCCTCCACTGTAGTGATGATGTGATGTACTGACTGCCTCCACTGTAGTGATGATGAGCTGATGTACTGACTGCCTCCACTGTAGTGTTGATCTGATGTACTGACTGCCTCCACTGGAGTGATGATCTGATGTACTGACTGCCTCCACTGGAGTGATGATCTGATGTACTGACTGCCTCCACTGGAGTGATGATCTGATGTACTGACTGCCTCCACTGTAGTGTTGATCTGATGTACTGACTGCCTCCACTGTAGTGTTGATCTGATGTACTGACTGCCTCCACTGTAGTGATGATCTGATGTACTGACTGCCTCCAATGTAGTGATGATCTGATGTACTGACTGCCTCCACTGTAGTGATGATCTGATGTACTGACTGCCTCCACTGTAGTGATGATCTGATGTACTGACTGCCTCCACTGTAGTGATGATCTGAAGTACTGACTGCCTCCACTGTAGTGTTGATCTGATGTACTGACTGCCTCCACTGTAGTGATGATCTGATGTACTGACTGCCTCCACTGTAGTGATGAGCTGATGTACTGACTGCCTCCACTGTAGTGTTGATCTGATGTACTGACTGCCTTTACTGTAGTGTTGATCTGATGTACTGACTGCCTCCACTGTAGTGATGATGATCTGATGTACTGACTGCCTCCACTGTAGTGTTGATGATCTGATGTACTGACTGCCTCCACTGTAGTGTTGTTGATCTGATGTACTGACTGCCTCCACTGTAGTGTTGTTGATCTGATGTACTGACTGCATCCACTGTAGTGTTGATGATCTGATATACTGACTGCCTCCACTTTCGTGATGATGATCTGATGTACTGACTGCCTCCACTGTAGTGTTGATCTGATGTACTGACTGCCTCCACTGTAGTGATGATGATCTGATGTACTGACTGCCTCCACTGTAGTGATGATGATCTGATGTACTGACTGCCTCCACTGTAGTGATGATGATCTGATGTACTGACTGCCTCCACTGTAGTGATGATGATCTGATGTACTGACTGCCTCCACTGTAGTGATGATGATCTGATGTACTGACTGCCTCCACTGTAGTGTTGATCTGATGTACTGACTGCCTCCACTGTAGTGATGATGATCTGATGTACTGACTGCCTCCACTGTAGTGATGATCTGATGTACTGACTGCCTTTACTGTAGTGTTGTTGATCTGATGTACTGACTGCCTCCACTGTAGTGTTGATGATCTGATGTACTGACTGCCTCCACTGTAGTGATGATGATCTGATGTACTGACTGCCTCCACTGTAGTGATGATGATCTGATGTACTGACTGCCTCCACTGTAGTGATGATGATCTGATGTACTGACTGCCTCCACTGTAGTGATGATCTGATGTACTGACTGCCTCCACTGTAGTGATGATCTGATGTACTGACTGCCTCCAATGTAGTGATGATCTGATGTACTGACTGCCTCCACTGTAGTGATGATCTGATGTACTGACTGCAACCACTGTAGTGATGATCTGATGTACTGACTGCCTCCACTGTAGTGATGATCTGATGTACTGACTGCCTCCACTGTAGTGTTGATCTGATGTACTGACTGCCTCCACTGTAGTGATGATCTGATGTACTGACTGCCTCCACTGTAGTGATGAGCTGATGTACTGACTGCCTCCACTGTAGTGTTGTTGATCTGATGTACTGACTGCCTCCACTGTAGTGTTGATCTGATGTACTGACTGCCTCCACTGTAGTGTTGATCTGATGTACTGACTGCCTCCACTGTAGTGATGATCTGATGTACTGACTGCCTCCACTGTAGTGATGAGCTGATGTACTGACTGCCTCCACTGTAGTGTTGATCTGATGTACTGACTGCCTTTACTGTAGTGTTGATCTGATGTACTGACTGCCTCCACTGTAGTGTTGTTGATCTGATGTACTGACTGCCTCCACTGTAGTGTTGTTGATCTGATGTACTGACTGCATCCACTGTAGTGTTGATGATCTGATATACTGACTGCCTCCACTTTCGTGATGATGATCTGATGTACTGACTGCCTCCACTGTAGTGTTGATCTGATGTACTGACTGCCTCCACTGTAGTGATGATGATCTGATGTACTGACTGCCTCCACTGTAGTGATGATGATCTGATGTACTGACTGCCTCCACTGTAGTGATGATGATCTGATGTACTGACTGCCTCCACTGTAGTGATGATCTGATGTACTGACTGCCTTTACTGTAGTGTTGTTGATCTGATGTACTGACTGCCTCCACTGTAGTGTTGATGATCTGATGTACTGACTGCCTCCACTGTAGTGATGATGATCTGATGTACTGACTGCCTCCACTGTAGTGATGATGATCTGATGTACTGACTGCCTCCACTGTAGTGATGATGATCTGATGTACTGACTGCCTCCACTGTAGTGATGATGATCTGATGTACTGACTGCCTCCACTGTAGTGATGATCTGATGTACTGACTGCCTCCACTGTAGTGATGATCTGATGTACTGACTGCCTCCACTGTAGTGTTGAGCTGATGTACTGACTGCCTCCACTGTAGTGTTGATCTGATGTACTGACTGCCTCCACTGTAGTGATGATCTGATGTACTGACTGCCTCCACTGTAGTGATGATCTGATGTACTGACTGCCTCCACTGTAGTGATGATCTGATGTACTGACTGCCTCCACTGTAGTGATGATCTGATGTACTGACTGCCTCCACTGTAGTGTTGAGCTGATGTACTGACTGCATCCACTGTAGTGTTGAGCTGATGTACTGACTGCCTCCACTGTAGTGATGATCTGATGTACTGACTGCCTCCACTGTAGTGTTAATCTGATGTACTGACTGCCTCCACTGTAGTGATGATGATCTGATGTACTGACTGCCTCCACTGTAGTGTTGAGCTGATGTACTGACTGCCTCCACTGTAGTGTTGATCTGATGTACTGACTGCCTCCACTGTAGTGATGATCTGATGTACTGACTGCCTCCACTGTAGTGATGATCTGATGTACTGACTGCCTCCACTGTAGTGATGATCTGATGTACTGACTGCCTCCACTGTAGTGATGATCTGATGTACTGACTGCCTCCACTGTAGTGTTGAGCTGATGTACTGACTGCCTCCACTGTAGTGTTGATCTGATGTACTGACTGCCTCCACTGTAGTGATGATCTGATGTACTGACTGCCTCCACTGTAGTGATGATCTGATGTACTGACTGCCTCCACTGTAGTGTTGATGATCTGATGTACTGACTGCCTCCACTGTAGTGTTGATCTGATGTACTGACTGCCTCCACTGTAGTGATGATCTGATGTACTGACTGCCTCCACTGTAGTGTTGATCTGATGTACTGACTGCCTCCACTGTAGTGTTGATCTGATGTACTGACTGCCTCCACTGTAGTGTTGATCTGATGTACTGACTGCCTTTACTGTAGTGTTGTTGATCTGATGTACTGACTGCCTCCACTGTAGTGTTGATCTGATGTACTGACTGCCTCCACTGTAGTGATGATCTGATGTACTGACTGCCTCCACTGTAGTGATGAGCTGATGTACTGACTGCCTCCACTGTAGTGTTGATCTGATGTACTGACTGCCTCCACTGTAGTGATGAGCTGATGTACTGACTGCCTCCACTGTAGTGTTGATCTGATGTACTGACTGCCTCCACTGTAGTGATGAGCTGATGTACTGACTGCCTCCACTGTAGTGTTGATCTGATGTACTGACTGCCTCCACTGTAGTGATGATCTGATGTACTGACTGCCTCCACTGTAGTGATGATGTGATGTACTGACTGCCTCCACTGTAGTGTTGAGCTGATGTACTGACTGCCTCCACTGTAGTGATGATGAGCTGATGTACTGACTGCCTTTACTGTAGTGTTGATCTGATGTACTGACTGCCTCCACTGTAGTGTTGTTGATCTGATGTACTGACTGCATCCACTGTAGTGTTGTTGATCTGATGTACTGACTGCCTCCACTGTAGTGATGAGCTGATGTACTGACTGCCTCCACTGTAGTGATGATCTGATGTACTGACTGCCTCCACTGTAGTGATGAGCTGATGTACTGACTGCCTCCACTGTAGTGATGATGAGCTGATGTACTGACTGCCTTTACTGTAGTGTTGATGATCTGATGTACTGACTGCCTCCACTGTAGTGTTGATGATCTGATGTACTGACTGCCTCCACTGTAGTGTTGATCTGATGTACTGACTGCCTCCACTGTAGTGTTGATCTGATGTACTGACTGCCTCCACTGTAGTGTTGATGATCTGATGTACTGACTGCCTCCACTGTAGTGATGATGATCTGATGTACTGACTGCCTCCACTGTAGTGATGATGATCTGATGTACTGACTGCCTCCACTGTAGTGATGATGATCTGATGTACTGACTGCCTCCACTGTAGTGATGATCTGATGTACTGACTGCCTCCACTGTAGTGTTGAGCTGATGTACTGACTGCCTCCACTGTAGTGTTGATCTGATGTACTGACTGCCTCCACTGTAGTGTTGATCTGATGTACTGACTGCCTCCACTGTAGTGTTGATCTGATGTACTGACTGCCTCCACTGTAGTGATGATGATCTGATGTACTGACTGCCTCCACTGTAGTGATGATGATCTGATGTACTGACTGCCTCCACTGTAGTGATGATCTGATGTACTGACTGCCTTTACTGTAGTGATGATGATCTGATGTACTGACTGCCTCCACTGTAGTGATGATGATCTGATGTACTGACTGCCTCCACTGTAGTGTTGATCTGATGTACTGACTGCCTCCACTGTAGTGATGATCTGATGTACTGACTGCCTCCACTGTAGTGATGATCTGATGTACTGACTGCCTCCACTGTAGTGATGATCTGATGTACTGACTGCCTCCACTGTAGTGATGATCTGATGTACTGACTGCCTCCACTGTAGTGTTGATCTGATGTACTGACTGCCTCCACTGTAGTGTTGATCTGATGTACTGACTGCCTCCACTGTAGTGTTGATCTGATGTACTGACTGCCTCCACTGTAGTGTTGATCTGATGTACTGACTGCCTCCACTGTAATGATGAGCTGATGTACTGACTGCCTCCACTGTAGTGATGAGCTGATGTACTTACTGCCTCCACTGTAGTGTTGATCTGATGTACTGACTGCCTCCACTGTAGTGATGATGATCTGATGTACTGACTGCCTCCACTGTAGTGATGATCTGATGTACTGACTGCCTCCACTGTAGTGATGATCTGATGTACTGACTGCCTCCACTGTAGTGATGATGATCTGATGTACTGACTGCCTCCACTGTAGTGTTGATCTGATGTACTGACTGCCTCCACTGTAGTGTTGATCTGATGTACTGACTGCCTCCACTGTAGTGTTGATCTGATGTACTGACTGCCTCCACTGTAGTGATGATCTGATGTACTGACTGCCTCCACTGTAGTGTTGTTGATCTGATGTACTGACTGCCTCCACTGTAGTGTTGATGATCTGATGTACTGACTGCCTCCACTGTAGTGATGATGATCTGATGTACTGACTGCCTCCACTGTAGTGATGATCTGATGTACTGACTGCCTCCACTGTAGTGATGATCTGATGTACTGACTGCCTCCACTGTAGTGATGATGATCTGATGTACTGACTGCCTCCACTGTAGTGATGATGATCTGATGTACTGACTGCCTCCACTGTAGTGATGATGATCTGATGTACTGACTGCCTCCACTGTAGTGTTGATCTGATGTACTGACTGCCTCCACTGTAGTGTTGATCTGATGTACTGACTGCCTCCACTGTAGTGATGATGATCTGATGTACTGACTGCCTCCACTGTAGTGATGATGATCTGATGTACTGACTGCCTCCACTGTAGTGATGATGATCTGATGTACTGACTGCCTCCACTGTAGTGTTGATCTGATGTACTGACTGCCTCCACTGTAGTGTTGATCTGATGTACTGACTGCCTCCACTGTAGTGATGATGATCTGATGTACTGACTGCCTCCACTGTAGTGTTGATGATCTGATGTACTGACTGCCTCCACTGTAGTGATGATGATCTGATGTACTGACTGCCTCCACTGTAGTGTTGATCTGATGTACTGACTGCCTCCACTGTAGTGATGATGATCTGATGTACTGACTGCCTCCACTGTAGTGATGATGATCTGATGAACTGACTGCCTCCACTGTAGTGTTGATCTGATGTACTGACTGCCTCCACTGTAGTGTTGATCTGATGTACTGACTGCCTCCACTGTAGTGTTGATCTGATGTACTGACTGCCTCCACTGTAGTGTTGATCTGATGTACTGACTGCCTCCACTGTAGTGTTGATCTGATGTACTGACTGCCTCCACTGTAGTGTTGATCTGATGTACTGACTGCCTCCACTGTAGTGTTGATCTGATGTACTGACTGCCTCCACTGTAGTGTTGATCTGATGTACTGACTGCCTCCACTGTAGTGTTGATCTGATGTACTGACTGCCTCCACTGTAGTGTTGATCTGATGTACTGACTGCCTCCACTGTAGTGTTGATCTGATGTACTGACTGCCTCCACTGTAGTGTTGATCTGATGTACTGACTGCCTTCACTGTAGTGTTGATCTGATGTACTGACTGCCTCCACTGTAGTGTTGATCTGATGTACTGACTGCCTTCACTGTAGTGTTGAGCTGATGTACTGACTGCCTCCACTGTAGTGTTGATCTGATGTACTGACTGCCTCCACTGTAGTGTTGATCTGATGTACTGACTGCCTCCACTGTAGTGTTGATCTGATGTGAGTGTAATGATTTGCAAGAAACACGAAGCGTTAATCATCAGTGGTGAAATACTATTTGTAGAAAGCAATCTCATGTCATACGAACTCAATCTGCTCTGAGTTTGAGCCTGGACATCGTTTAGGAACAGAAAGTAACAACAGACAATGTGAAGAATAAAAAGTTAAACACAAATGCCGTGCCGTAGAAGACATACACCCGAGGACATTAATATGGACTTAGTTTCCAAGCACACAACAATAGCAACACTTTGGAGAAAAGTAGAAAAATATCCCTCAGATCAATAGCAGCTCAAAGGGTGCCTGTCAAGCATCGGGTATCGTCAGTTAGGCCTAACTCATATTGTCCGCTGCAATGTCTCACAATAGATGTGCAGACTGAGACAACTCATAATAAAGCACAGTCTGAAATACTGTTCCAAATCAAATGGTTGACGTGAAAAAACTGAAGTATGTCTACATCTGAATCAATTGCTATTGATTGGTGTTCCAGGTACACTAGATTATGAACCACACAAGCTTTAAATGAAATAATTCTGGGAAGGCAAGTAGGCAACTGCTCTGAAGGCACCATGCAGCAATGCTGAGAGAAATCATTGAGGCAAAAGGATGCTATGCAGGTTTGCATTTCTGACAATTAGTTTAGGGATAAATGTAGCCTCAGTTCCAATACGTTACGCCTCTCAGTTCCACTACGTTACGCCTCTCAGTTCCACTACGTTACGCCTCTCAGTTCCACTACGTTACGCCTCTCAGTTCCACTACGTTACGCCTCTCAGTTCCACTACGTTACGCCTCTCAGTTCCACTACGTTACGCCTCTCAGTTCCACTACGTTACGCCTCTCAGTTCCACTACGTTACGCCTCGCAGTTCCACTACGTTACGCATAAGAGTAATTGGAAGAAGGCATCTTCTGTACAGGGGAGTTTTGTTAAGAACCCCAGCGCTCGGCCTGAACACGAACAAGCATCGCTTGTGATACGGTTTTGGAAGCATACGAACCTTATCTTTCATATCAGCGAGAAATCATTTGCAAAAAAGGTTAAATTGATACACATCTTTATATGGTTAGGGTTCCCACACGGCCATATCTCCAAGTTACAGCGCGCATTAACGGCATGCTCCGAATACCTGTGTGTAACGGAAGGCCGCAGAAACGTGTTGTCACGGAAAAATACTG
Organism: Salmo salar; assembly: GCF_965601325.2. Taxonomy (NCBI): domain Eukaryota; kingdom Metazoa; phylum Chordata; class Actinopteri; order Salmoniformes; family Salmonidae; genus Salmo; species Salmo salar. The sequence continues at coordinate 43,742,304 of NC_138316.1, forward strand.
TCGGCGGCAACTGTGATGAAGCCGGTTAAAACAGTGTGCAGTAAGTGTATATTTTGTAGTTGTATTATTATTTTGATGTGATATAAAAGTAAAGGCCTTTATACTTCTAGAATCGTATCATTGATTCCCGTTCAGATGGAGTATTTGGCTGTCAGAGACAGTATACCTGTGAAAAGAACATATGGTCATTGGACCTTAAAGAGGAGATCTTGGGCTAGGGTAAATTAGGGCTGAACTAACAAAACAAGTTACCAGAACTTGAACTGTAATACCGGCACCCCTGTACATTATTTTATTTTTTTACTGCTACTCTTTAATTACGTGTTACTTTTATCCGTATTTATTGAAACCGCACTGTTGGTTAGAGCCTGTAAGTAAGCATTTCACTGTAAGGTCTACACCTGTTGTATTCGGCGCATGTGACTAATAACATTTGATTTGAATGCATTGCAACGTGTTAAGATTAGCATAAAGTCAAAACGTGTTAAATGATATCAACATATCAAATGAACATTACTACACGTTTTACAACATCTATCACTTTGACTCAGTGATAGTCAGCTGGGGAAATAAAAATGCATTCACTTTTTCTCCACACCGCTATGTAAAAGTTACCTAACTACCCAGGCTACAAAACGTTTTCAAATTAGAACATCTTGTCACTGTTACACCATTAAAAGTGCATAATTTTATGCGTCTTGAGAAATGGATAAAACTGAAAACGCTTGAATAGTAGCCTAAACTAGCAAGAACCACATTTTGTCGTTCTCCCATCGCCAGCCTCTGTTCACTAGCTTGACAGAACGTCAAGCCCGCTCTCCCAACGCTGACCAACTAATTAGCTGATAAAGGCATCCTCGTTCAAACAGTCAACTACGACCCATCATTGTCATAAGATACTTTTTAACTAAATGTCTACAAAATTTACATGGACCGAAAAGGAAAAATACTTTTAATTATTCCGCTAGCTAGCTAATAAAGATATTATATGCAGGAGATCGCTAACGAACGAGCGGGTCTCTCTCAACATCAACAATAACATGTTCCAGCTTTCGCCTTATAGTGAATTCCTTTAAAGTTATCCTTATGCACAAACAATACACATAAATTCACATTCAAATTAGTTCCTTGTCGTTTAAATTACACATGCGAAGACCTGCGTTGGCATTATATCGTTTGCTAACCGTTTACATTTATAATGATTTCAAGCTGCGCTTTACCTTCAATTCCGCACTCTCCGCCATCTTGCAATTCCTAGTGCAGGCGTGATGACGTACTGTGACGTGCTGACCACTACGCTACGTGCTTGCGCTCATTGGGTGTGTATTTAAAATACCTGAAACGTTGTTTGAGTGCTTAAAACTGTGTTAGTTATGCAGTAGATATAATCCATCCCATATTCCGTTTCAAGAGATACGTTTAATTGACATGACACTTTTGATGTCCTCAATCAATGCAAAATGCAACAAAACCAAGCTACCTGTGCAGCACAGACACCAATGCCATTATACTGTCTTAACTGATTCTAACAATGTTTCTTGTTTACATTTTCCTCTCCCAAACACCTACTTGTTCTTTGTAATGGAGTTGTCTCCATATAAATTTTGTACATCATTTCCTCCACAAAAGAGAGCGACTCTGCATCTGGGCTGATCTCACTCACTCTCTCACTCTCACACTCTCTCACTCTCACACTCACTCACTCACTCACACTCACTCACTCACTCACTCACTCACTCACTCACTCACGACAGGAAATAGATGTTGAAAGGATGTGGTTATCTGTTAAACAGGAAAATAATGAATAAATGCAATGGATACAACAGGATAAGCAAATGGATCCAAAATACACTAGAATGGACTGGACTGGTAATAAAGTGGCACAGCTGGATTAATAATAAAATAGCACAGGACTGTATAATAAAAACATATATCATCCAACAACTATCAGTAACAGTAAACACACAAAGTTACAACAACAATATTAAAGTACTTCTGCACACACTCCATCCCACAAGTCCACTCAGAGGAGAAGTCAGGGGACAGAGGGTTGCACAGTGAGAAGAGCTGTCAGGTATCGTGCCCCCTGACAACGTGCCCCTTGGCAACCAATCAGGGTCAAGTCACACAGGTCAGAGAGAGTTTGAGAGGCCAGTTAAAGGCTTGGTCGAAAATATTATGTATATTTTCGACCTAGGTTTATGGTGCCCCCAGACACTCAGGCAAGCTCCTGGGAGATGGGGAGTGGGCTGTGCAGATTGAAAGGGTTGTGAGGTGCTGGTAAGAGTCAATTCGTAACAAAAACAGTTCTTGAGATATGCTTGAAACGATTTAGTGCAGTCAAAAATGGGATTTTCCTGTTTTATATATACACTATATATTACAAAAGTATGTGGACACGTCTTCAAATGAGTGGATTCGGCTATTTCAGCCACACCCGTTGCTGACAGGTGTATAAAATCGAGCACACAGCCATGCAATCTCCATAGACAAACATTAGCAGTAGAATGGCCTTACTGAAGAGCTCAGTGACTTTTAACGTGGCACCGACATTGGATGCCACATTTCCAGTAAGTCAGTTCATCAAATTTCTGCCCTGCTAGAGCTACCCCGGTCAACTGTAAGGGCTGTTATTCTTAAGTGGAAACTTCTAGGAGCATTAACGGCTCAGCCATGAAGTGGTAGGCCACACACTCTCACAGAAAGCGCATAAAAATAAAAATCATCTGTCCTCGGTTGCAGCACTCACTACCGAGTTCCAAACTGTCTCTGGAAGCAACGTCAGCACAAGAACTGTTCGTCGGGAGCTTCGTGAAATGGGTTTCCATGGCCGAGCAGCCGCACAAAAGCCTAAGATCACTGTGCACAATGCCAAGCGTCGGCTGGAGTGGTGTAAAGCTCGCGGCCATTGAATTCTGGAGCAGTGGAAACACTTTCTCTGGAGAGATGAATCACGCTTCATCATCTGACAATCCACAGGACGAATTTGGGTTTGGCGGATGCCAGGGGGATGCTACGTGCCCGAATGCATAGTGCCAACTGTAAAGTTTGGTGGAGGAGGAATAAAGGTCTGGAGCTGTTTTTCATAGTTCGGGCTAGGCGCCTTAGTTCCAGTGAAGGGAAATCTTAACACTACAACATACAATGACATTCTAGACGATTCTGTGCTTCCAACTTTGTGGCAAAAGTTTGGGAAGGCCCTTTCCTGTTTCAGCATGACAATGCCCCCGTGTATAAAGCGAGGTCCATACAGAAATGTTTTTTCGAGATTGGTGTGGAAGAACTTGACTTGCCTGCACAGAGCCCTGACTTCAACCCCTTGGAACATCTTTGGGATGAATTGGAACACCGACTGCGAGCCAGGCCTAATTGCCCAAAATTAGTGCCCGTCCTCACTAATGCTCTTGTGGCTGAGTGGAAGCAATGCCCACAGCAATGTTCCAACATCTCGTGGAAAGCCTTCCCAGAAGAGTGGAGGATGTTATTATAGTAGCAAAGGGGGGACCAACTCCAATATTAATGCCCATGATTTTGGAATGAGATGTTCGACGAGCATACTTTTGGCCATGTTGTGTATTTCCACACTGAGGTTGGAATAATACTGCGAAATTGTGAGAATTATGATTTCGCCCTTTTAGTGAGGTTGTGTAGTTCATACATGCATGATCTATGAGTAGAATTACTTTCTTACCTCAATTAGCCACAAAATCCCTAGTTTGAATAACGCAACTATTTTTCTGGAAGCTGTACTGTCCCATTTTCCCGAAGTTTTCCACCACATGGGCCAGCCCCCTAGCACTTTGACTTCAACCAATGAGCTTCAGCCCCTCACCATATGCTGTATTTGAAAGCTAGCAAGAGGCACATGATGCACCCACAGCAGAGCGAGAGAGACAGCAATGACTTGGTGCACATATGTGACATAGTACACCATTTTCGGGGAACACTTTTAGCATGTGAGTACTACTTTCAGAACTACTGGCTAAAAAGTATACAAGAGTACCGAAGAATCCCTTTAATAGACCAATAAGACAGAGAGTTCCAAACCTCTGCCAATAATAGCTACATTTTCAGTTGTGCCCTCCTCACTCAGACCACTCCCAGACAATCCTAGCTAAATTCTTGCTTGAGAAATTGCCCTTCACTAAGAAGCAATTTTTGTTTATTTTTGACCAGTTTAATTGAAAACGATCACAGTAAAGTACTTAATTGTTATCCAGATATGATTTGATATGGAGATAAAAACGGCTGCATTGGACCTTTTAAAACAGTTCATAGTGTACTCTCTCTTCAACTACAAACATTTTAGAACGTAGCCCACTCTGAATACATCTTTATAATATAGACTAACAAGGTGTCTAAAGCACCCAATAAATGAGTTCCAATAGGATTGGTAAACACGCAGCAACAGAAAACTAGTTTGTAACGAGAAAGCAGTGGGATTGGGCACTGCTTCAGAATAGGGACCTACCGACTTTACTTTATAAATGCTGGACATTCATGAGCCAGTAGATGTCACGATCTTCATTGTCCAGTAGATGGCACTATCTCCATTGTAATTCAGACTATGGTAAATACAGATTCCCCACAATTTTTCTGACATTTATAGAGCCCCCAAAGTCCTCATGAAAATTGTTACTATGACTATGTTATATCTAATCATGAATAAGATAATGCCCCCCAGCTTTCCAGTGTTGTACTGATATCTATGCATTTTCTTTGGTTATACCAGACATGGCTACTCCTTATCCCTAAGAGGGACATGAATAGAACACTGGGTGGAGTACGTTACTCCCAAACAATGCAATTCATCTTCAATGTAATGATTGATGACACAAATCCATTAGGGATGACTTTAGTCAACCATAGAAGGCTCATGTGGAGGGGTATTTGAACATTTTCCAGTCCCCACCTGTTCAATGTGATGTCTACAGTGACAGGACAAGTGCAGGTTAACTTTGTATTGGTCTTTGTCAAAGGAATCATTTAGAGTTAGATTCTATGACCGATGTTGGCATAATGAACAGGAACAAACATTATTTCATGGCCACTCTAATAGGTTGATAAACTTGTACTTCTATGATGTACAAACCATACCCTTTCATTCTCATGTTTGGCCGGGCCATTTTGAACAATTGTAACAAAAAAGCAAATAAATCTGAAATCATTCACTGTGAAAAATAGGTTCACTCATTACACCTGATATTTAAGTGGGCTTTTATATGTTTGGGCGTACCACGACAAACAGTTTGAGCGACTTTCAAAAGAGTATTGTTTTGTATTGAGGGCAGCCCTCCGATACTATTTACCAAGGGTGTAATGGGTTATGTGGTCTGTTCATTCTTATAATTTAACAAGACTTTTATTCATGGCTTCTCACAATCATGTATACAGTCATACTAAAACATATCTTAAAAAATATCATGATAAAAACTGAAAAATAATCCTACTTCAACGGTATCTGTTTATCATTGTAATGTAATCAATGTCACTATGTCAGTATTTCACTCAAATGTCAGTTGAACTTGTGAAGTTGTGCCGAGTCAAATGTTGAATAGTTTGATATTATGAGGCTTAACAAGCCAGTAAATATATAAATGATCATATCGATACTGTGTTCCTGATCTTAAATAAACCATGTACAACAGCAAAAAATGATCACATCACTTGTGTTCAATGCCATTCTCACGTGGATGGAACATGAAAACTACGGTTCATAAACAACTTCTTCAGTATACCTTGTGTAAACATGTTACAATACCCACACGAGTGGTTAGTATTCAAATGAAAAGGTGCCTTCATGTGGGGAGCAATTACTGTCAAAAAAGATTCATATTCAACATGCATCACTGCCATTATGCGAGCATCTCTTACTCTCTTGTGCCTAGGGACAGAGAGCCATCTAAAGAGCATTTAATCAATAGCTATTAGCCTTCACATCAGAATAATTAGATTTCACTATTAAACAGGGCTATTCCCCTGACAGAATGTCGAACATAACTTGACTGGACTTCTGAGACAGCCCATGTATGGAATGAGTCGTTTGATATGATATAAAACAAAAAGTTAAACAACCTGGATGCTAAATACATTTTAAATCAGGTTGTTATTCCTTAAAGGTTCCAGCAGGTGTCAGTATCGTTCCTATTAAGAGACAAGGCAAAAATAGGATTCACTTTTTAATCGTATTTTACATTAATTTCTGATATAATACATACATGAGTCTTATTGGCCCTTAATGGGGTCACAACAACACTTTTTAAAGGTCATATATATCGTGGAAAAAATAACCAACTGGCTTGGAATTGATTAAAAAAAAGAATAGTTACAGAAATCAACTGCACAACATGGAATTCAGTCACAAATGGCAGTTTCAAGTCTCTTTACGTGGCGTCTTGGTTTCCTTTAATCTCATCCCCACTCATAACTCTTGCCATGCACAAAAGATTGACATGACAAAATAAAGCCTACAAGACATAATGAAATACACAACAAATAGGTTTGGTTTCTGTGCCTGTGGTTTATTTAATGTATGGTAGGGTTCTGACCATGATTCAAACCCTTTATTAAGTACAACAGAAGCTGGGTGTGTCTTGTAACCGAATGCTCAAATCATACGGAAGAAATATACCTTTTATAATGAATATCCTGTACATGGTATCTATGTATGATTAAAAACAATCATTGTTGAGACTGAATGAACATTCTATTCACTGTAAAAGACTCATCTGTTGGGTGACATTTTAGGCAAATGGAACCTTTTTAATTAGCTCAAGGTTGAAAGGTCATTGGTTACTTCGAAATAAGTGCTAGAATAAGTGTTGGTGCCATTAGAACAGTGTTTCCCCTTCCTGGTCCTGGGGACCCAAAGCCGTGCACATTTTTGTTTTGGAACAACACTCACACACTTGAGTCAATAATCAACAATTCATCATCAAGCCTTTGATTTGAATCAGGTGTGTTAGGGCTAGGACAAATAACTAGAAGGGTGCAGCACCTTTGGATCCCCCTGGTCAAGCATTTGGGAAACGCTGCATTAGAAGGAAGTGTATTCTATACATTAGATGCTTAACAGAGTTTACTTTATTTCTTAGTACAGTGTGGTCCAGATCAGTAGTAATGTTGCCAATTTTTAAAGTGCTTTACATCAATAATATACATTGTTAAATGTTTCAGATGGACAGAACAGATTAACGACTAACTTAAACACAAATAAATATATGTAAAAACACATAGATAATGTGGTAAAACAACCCAAGAATGCTAGGGTTTGTGTTACTTATGAAATATCACATTATACAACTCATTGCACATCTCCACATATATATATTTATATATATACGGGATATATAAAGAGCAATGGATTATGATTCAAAGGGACTTGCTGTGTCCATATCAAGAGCTCTTTACAACTTGATAACTGTCTATAAATACAACACATACAATGGACCAGTCGTTTGGTCTTGGTGTATCTTCAAGAGTTCTTTTCAATGGAAGGTCTAGTTCTCCTAACCCCCATAGCCACTTCTTCTGTGTTAAATAAATAGAGCTGGAGTGTGTACACAGGTTGTGAATCCTTGGATGACTGGTGATGGAGGGCAAAGGTAAAGAAGTTACGGAGAGACTGTGACTACTTGAGGTGGGTCTCTCTCTTTTTGGCTGCAGTGAGCTGTACTGGAGTCAGTGGGGGGTCTTGTGGTCTATTATGGAGGCAGCAGAGGGGGTTTGAAAGTACAGGCTCCAGTACAGTGGCGAGGGGTCAGCATCTTGCAGGAGAAATGGTGCAGGGCATCATGAGCTTCTAGGGAGAAAGGGGATGTGTCACTTCAAACACTGGGCAGATTAAATGTATTTGTTGTATTTCTATCCACACTATGTATTCTATAGTCGTTCTTTCCTCTAAGTTCAGTCTACATGTCACAGTATTTCTTAGCAATATCAAATGTGCTATGAATTTGCATATCATAAGGACACACATGCTAGTGAAGAATAAAAAGTAGCACTTGCATAGGTACGGTTGGACAATAATTTTGACAAATATTACTAGTCATATTCAAAGTCCATTAGAAGGCTATGCTCTTGGCCAGCTAGCCATTAAATTAATTCACAAATGGACTGAAACTGGATACATGTTCTGTTTTTGGACCATATAAATTACCTTTTAGCTTCTGTTGTATTGCATAACGCGCCTTTCTTTCTTGATCCAACTCGCTGCACAAAGTGTCTAAGCAAACAACAAATAAATAAGAAAAAAAAACCGCAATAATTGAGCTACAAAGCGGTGGTTTGTAAACTTTGAAATGGATGACTGTAGTTTATGTTGTTCACCCTCGGGTATTTTGAGTGACCTCAGTGTAGTTGAAGTGTGTATTTACACTACTGCGTTCCAGTAACTCTAGAACTAGTCTATCCGTGAAAGGGCGGCATCAGCTGTTGTCGTCTACTGTATGTAACTGATACGACGATACGTAATGGTCTGCCTTTTACATTTTCCAGTGCGTGATTTAGGAGAAAATAACATTTACTAACAAAACACAGCGAAATCAATCTCTCTATGGTTTGATATTATTGCAGTTCATTCGACAATTTCCAGTCAAATCGCGAAAAATGTTGCCTATTTTACAGGAATGGTAAGCTATTATTTGTAGATTGTGGACATGCAGCCTAATTCTAATGACCGAATTTATGCAAGTGTCACTTTCCCCTCTTCATTCTTGTGTGGTACAAGGAAGCACAAAGTCAGTATGACTGTTCTTTTACATGCATGTGTTCATACTTTACAACATCAATGCTATAACGATATGGGTCATTTCATTCAATTTAAGTCGGGACATATTATTTAATTTATTAAAACACTGACCGTTTAGCATATTCTGATTCTTTTTCCTGGAGACTCACCTCGGACAATATGAAGCTGTTGGACCATCTCTTCTCTGTAGGACAGTTCCCTCTTCATTTGGTCCTGAAAATTATCTGCATAGTGAGCAAGCAGACAGCTACTATTAACACAGTGCGCAAGTCCAAATAACATAATTTGAGCCTAATGGGTTCTCAACATTATGACATATACGAAAATTAAAATCACTACATTAAAATAAAGACCTCACTGTGTGGGAAACAGGAGCAGCTCTCGCTTTTGAAGCTAAACAATAATGTACTTCCATTTCAGCACCATGCCGCTGTCCACTAATGTTTGCTTCATTGTAGTCAATATGTTTGCTGTATGTCTCTTTATGTTTAAACTCATTCTGATACAGGCCAAGATGGTGGAAACGTAAATGACTTTAACTCTTAAAAAATTAAGTTATTTTTTTTACTTTAAGAGCTCGAGTTACGCCTGTTTCCCCCGTGTAAATCTTTCATCTCAGCTGTACCTCGACTCTATGTATGTTTAAGCAGTAGGACAATAAAGCGTCCTACCTTTTAAATTTTGAAATTCGCGTTCCAACTTTTTTCTGAGCTCCACTTGTTCGACAAGCTGTTTCTGAAGTTCCTCTGCAAAACGAAGCGGTCATCACCATTATCATAATCGTCGTTGTAAAAAGGCAATAGGCAAAGCAGTAAATTCAAAATGTTGCTTTCCACATACTAGGCCTATATATTGCAGACCTATCTTAGATAGCCTGTTCAACAATTAAAGCATTTGATTTTGATTACAGGCCTAATACAATACAAGCCTATGGGTAAAAACAACCACAATGTTTTCCGTGGTTTATTTCCCTATAGTATCGTAATAACTATTATCAGAAGGCCTATGGTTGGAACGCTAACAGTCGTTTAGCCTCACTGTGTCTCCAAGCATGGTATTGCTAAATAATTAGCTCCACCGCCTCGGGGTTAGAGGCTCGAGCGCCGCAGCTTAATGGCTGGGCTCGTTAAAATATTAATAGTGGAAAAACGATTTCGTGTTACAATAAGTAGAACAATTCCGTTTCTCATAATTTAACATTAGAGGAGGTTAACGAATGAAAAACAATTCAAACGTGACCGTGCAAACTTGTGTTAAGCTGTAGGCATAACATTTTTTTATCAAGCGATTAAAAAAAAAAAATATTAGACAGATCATTATAGGTATTATTTTGTTAGTGCAGTACCTAGATATGGAAGGGGAAATCTCACCAGTCTAACATATTAGACTGGTGATTCCACACGTCGTAGCCTACACAAGACTAACATGGGAAATTGTTCATGTTCCATGAAAAGGCTTATAATAAACAGCACGGGGGTTTTTCCGAATGTTGAAATTGTAGGCTTTGAGGAAGTAGAGCTACAAATAGAGCCGCATTCACACGTGTTCGTTATGTTTAAAATATAACTTTGTTAATTCAATGCTAAATATGATTTGTTTTTAATTCACAGAACCGACAATTATGTTTAGTGATTTCCACCTTGCTTTGTTCAATTTACGATGAGCTCTAATGACTTGAAACGAGGCGAGGCCTACTTGTCGGTCGTTTTGCATTAGGCTAATCAATATAAACAAATGTCAATGATCATTGATAAAAGTAAAATGATTACCTTTAGCCATGTTTTCGATATCTTTTTCGTGGATCCTACTGACGTCATGCTGACGTAATGCCCCATCGCCTGCAAGATAAATATTAAAGATGGCATCAGCTCATTAATTCATCTAATTTACTCAATTTTCTGTTATAAATTATCATATTTGGAACAGTAAAAAGTGAGAAACCTTCGGCTAACAATTTCCTAACATAAAATATAATACAATAGGCTATATTACCATGGCAGGCCTACTAAACGTTTACACACTTACACACACACACACACACACACACACTTACACACACACACACACACACACACTTACACACACACACTTACACACACACACACACACACACAGAGAGAGCGAGAGAGACTCACATGGTGGGCTTTCCTTTGCTTGGTCCTGAAAGGCTCTCTGTGGAACGTCCTCTCTTGTAGGAGAACGTTGTTTATGTGGGTCGGAAACATGGAGGACACCTGATAAAGAGAGACAGTAATAAGCGACGTGCCTATTTGTATACAGAAACTATACCATGAATATGTACTATGCAAAATAATACACCTACCGTTTGATTGCAATGGGCTGCTATGTTTTGATCCAAACGTAGATGAACCGTTCAAAGGCATGTGTCCATCCTTTTCATGTGTGTACACCTGCAAAATTAACCATCGCCATTATAGTCAATACAACTGCAATTATCTATAATTCTCTTAATTTCACAAGCAATTCTTTGAGCGGATATACCCACGTGACACGTCTCCAATTTATAATTATAGGGAAGTAATTCAATTGTTGTCCACCTATCTAAATTGCAGTTTGACTGACATTAGGACGAGGCCGACGCAGGCCTAACCTTTTCCCAACACACTACAAGGCTCGCAGTAAACACTCCAAAACAGAACCACTTGAATTATCTTTAGAACAAAAGACAAGACACAGACCAAGGCTCCCACTCAGCGACCTTATTAAAACAGGCCTACTCCATTCTCAATCTCTTTCATATTGGGACGAGGGTCTTTTTTGTAAATGTCATTGCCAAAATGTATTTTAACAAAATATAATTTCCATATTTGTTCCAACCTGCCAATGTATGTCTAAACAGGCTCAGCCTTCTGTAATGTCAGGGGTTTCAACAGCACAATAAAACCCCATGCGAGAAGTCCTGGATATAGTTCATATAAGTGTTTGTTTTCATTTGACCAAAATATGAAATCACCTTGCAAAAACGCGTTGAATACATCACATTAGCCTACTGTTTAGGCTTCAAACTGTTAACAGCTGCCAGCCATATCAACATCCTATATGGCATAGGCCTATGACTATTGGAACATTAAATACAGCATGATGATCATGCTTTATGCCCATGCACTTACAGGACCAAACATCACCCATTATCATATGAGATCCAAACACGTCTCTGTGGATTGATGACTAAATTATTTTACAAACGGGTGCGTAAATTGATTGAACATCACAACACTCATATGGACCTTGGCACACTTACTTCGTACACCGGTGTATCATGGCGCTCTGACACCTGTCCACCCTGCCTCTCGTCATCAGAGGACCCGGAGTGGGGATCTTCCGGGTGTGGTCCTGGACTTGTCCCCAGCTCTTGACTATCTTCAGGCCCGGAATGGGCTGAGTTGAGGGGCGGGGGACTCTGACGGTCCTCCACGGACAGTTGGACTGACTCTTCATCCTCTTGTGCCCTGTTTGACTCCACGTCAACGTCTGGGTCGTCCGCGCTATCCACATCCGGGGACATAGACCTATAGCTAGAACTTTCACTCACGAAATCTGGCGATAGGTAACCAGAGCGCACACCGCTGTACGTGTCCCTGTTGCCGTATAGCTTTGCAATGCTTTCGGCGTCTTTCACCACAGGTCTGAACGCAGAGATGTAATTTATCTTCCGTGGAGTTGTGGGGGGTCCTTCCGTCGACCGGGCCTCATCCCCGGATTTATCTTCGTCGTTCCGGGTGGATTGTGAGCTGGAGCACCGCTCGCTGTCGTGAAAGCTATCCTTAGGTGTGTTTGCGCACCGGTCACTTTGATCCGATAACTCGAGATCACTCTGTCGGACACTTAAGAGCTCTGTGGGTGGTTTGGCTGGTGACTGTTGATACGGTGGCATCGGTAGGCCACCGGCTGTAGGCCAGAACATCGGGAAAGAGGGATAGATACTGTCCTTTGCTCCTGGCCAAAAGACACCCGAAACGTTGGTTTTAATTGTCTCTCCCACTCCGTCGTCCTTCTTTTGACACAGTCCAAACGCAGGGAATCCATACGGGTGGGGGAAGAGCGGTGGCGGGATCTTTTGAAGCATCCCAAAGCTCTTGCTGGGCACAGGGATAACCGGGTAGTTCCGGACGCCATTTGACAGACTGATGTTAGGCCTACCTCGGTCTTCGTCACAGCGCAACGTTTTATGGGGTACCTCAGGGGAACTTCTTTGGGTTGGGTTACTGGTGGAATGTGACTTCAAAGGAGAGGACATGGATGACCCACTCATAGGTAGCGTCCTCTTACGACTTCCCCCGTTGAACATCGCTTTAACATCCTCCCACGCGTGGGCAACATCATCCGACGAGCTTTTGTCTGTTAGTTTGAGATGGCGCCTCCACGAATTGAAGTTTGCTGCGTCTGGCTGTGTATACTTTGACTCGGGAGTGCGATGGGAGTGGAATATGAATTTATTCGGGGAAAAATACATGTTGCAATATGTGCATTTAATGCACTTGGCCCTCGAGCTGTTATACCTTGCAGGTATGAAGCTACCTCTGCTTCCCCAAGCGCATTCATGAGAGACATCAAAAGCGAAATTTTCCGGTAGCTTTGGTGGGTTGTGAGCACCTAGGAATGATTTACATAGCCTCTCCGCCTCCCGCTTGGTGATCATACCGCAGCGCCGCGAGGAGATTGGCATGGCGCCAGCGCGCCTCAGTATCTCGAGCTGGACGGGCGTGCACTGGACGCAGGTGATTCCAAGAGCAACGCGTCGGTTATGGATTTCGTTGTAACTGTAGTTTTTTAGCAATGTGTTGGATATCTGCGCCAAGCAAAGTCTTTCCTGGCCATCTATGACCAAAGACACGATGTGCACTCCATACAACGCGGTCTCGCTGACTTGGTTAGGCTTCAGGGAGATGGGGCTGGAGAAGGGCTGAACGTCCTGCTTGGAGCTGGGGGAAGAGCTGGAGTCTCGTCCCGCTGGTTGTTGATTGGGTATCGACTCCATTCCTGGAAGTCTGAAAATAAAATAATTATTTTAGGGTAGCCTATTGCACTAGCATATAGACCTACAGTTGGCATAACTCCTGTCAAAAAAATGCACTAGTCCTAAATTGTTTGCAATTCATTCCAAATCAACAAATAAATAAAGTCCATGAAATTATAGCTTTGTAATTAATATTACCAATAGGCATACGCACGCACATTTCGTGCAATAATAATAATAATAATAATAATAATAATATGGTCAAGGTCTTAAAGTAACGCAGAAGATCAGTGTTATTCTATGCTAATAACTATGCATTATTATTATTATTATTACACACTTAGTGTTATTATAGAACAATCAAAAACATTTTCAACCCAGCATTATTCACAAAAGACAAGGATTAGTTAGTTATTCGTTTTTGGTGACCCAGTTGTAAATAAATACATAAATAATAGCCTAATAGATAAAATAGGTCTACATAATTTAATATAAACGTTACATTTTATACGAGCATGTTTAGTAAAGGCCTATTAATATTAAGTGTCTAAACCATCCGAAAGCAAATGTTTTAACATGACCTATTGGATTGTATTTTTGTGTAGGACTATGCCAACTAAGGCTATCCATGGTCAGTTAGTTGTTTATTGACGGGATCTTTTCCTGTCGTCTTTAAATCGGCTCAGAGGCGAGGGTGATTACTTAAGAACTACATAAGATCCTTATACGCAAAAGAGCAGAAGGAAAATACACTCTGAGCTGCGCCAATGCGCTTACCAGAGAGGAAAAGAACAGCTAAGCTGCTTTATTGGTAATTACACGGGTTCAATTGTACGTATTTGATCTGTTAATAAAAGACTAGCCCGATATATAATTAAAACATCGCATGCGTGTCTCCCTAAATTAACGTTAGTGCAACGGCTTATAGGCCTACAATAAAATCTAAAAATCGACTTTTACAAAAGGCAAATATTTCCCTCACATTTAGCATCGCACATCCGTCACATCGTTTTTGTTTTACGCAACGGTTGTAAGTATATATTCTATAAGTCTTCCGAAAATAATATATTAATTGGAAAATAAATTAAAGGTAAAACTTACGAAAAACATGTGAAATATGAAGCTGTTGTGACTGGTGATGAGACACAAATATTTCAATAGAAAATACACAAGACAACGAATTGAAAAGAGTAAGATCCTTACCTTTCTTTCTGGAAAAGAGCACAGTACTCCTAGGCTTAGGAAACAACTTTTCATCAAAAAGTTGAACAAAAATCACCGACACAAGCAGAGGTCTAGTCCGAGATAAAAGATACTGGACCAAGCGTTCAGACTAGCCTAATATTTATCTCTCTCTGTAGTGTCTCTGTCTCAGTACAGTGAACGGACTTCCATCCTCTTCGACTCTCACCGGCTGAGTGGCGCACGAGAGAGTGACCGCATGGCAGTCCTCGAGCCTTCGCCACTCCTCAAGACAGCAGTCGACGCTCCTCACTGAAGAAGTGACCGCTAAACTAATGGATGGCAAGGCACACCCACTTAGCGTTCCCTCTCTTTAACTATATTATCTCCTGGACAATGAAGGAACAACAGACACTACTAGGCTATTACTAGATCCATTTAAACTTTACTCACTTTCAGAGAAGTGGAAAAAAAATATTAAGAGAAAGATAGATGGATAGATATAGATCTATATAGATAGATATATATTGCATTAACATGGTGTGCCAAGTGGTAAGGTGCACATGATATATTTCTATATTGACACAATTCATGACCAACGATATTTTAATAATATACAAATAATTATAATTATATGGGTGCATTTATTTGTCCTATTTCACACATGTAGGTACAAGTGTGTATTATACCCATGTGCTAATTGGAAATGTTTAGGATTTTTTTGTTTTGTTGCCTATCCCAACTCTTCATCGGAGATTAACTGCAGCTACCAAATGCAAATGAAGGCCTATAGACTATTTCCACTATTAACAAACGAGCAAATTTAGGACAAAACTGAATATGAAATCGAAGGCAACAAAATGGCTGAATGCATCATTTATCAAGTTACATGACCATCTGTTTTGCTTCTCGTGGACACGCAAATCAATTCCAGCCCTTCTGGTAAAGACGCCATGAATTTTAAGGCTCGCGTGCTTTTGTTCGAATGTCAAACAATTGGACACGTTTTAAATCACATACTGGGCATTCTTAAATTCTGCATTGAAAATGGACCGAATCCTAGATGAGCGGATAACTTGCCTCGGGCGGGACTGTCATATGCTGCTGCACACCCTCCCCCTCCCCTCTCTCCCCCTCTCTCAATACCCACCACCCACGAACCAAACTGTCAGTAAATGAAGCAAATTTGTTGAGCACACAGGACACGGTGAGAGCAGATTGCGTCTACAAACAGAGTGATATATTAGAGCAATAGGCTGAGGTTAGTGATGAAACCCAATACTGTAAGACCATATTAACTATTCATAACCTGATCAATGCCCCTCACTTAACCCCAGTAGGCCTTGTGCTGAGGTATCAATACCTTGCCGGGGCAGAAAGTTCAAGGAAAGGCATGCTAACTTTTCTTTTTAGTTTAAAATAACATTTCAACTATTTGCACATGTCGGCCTAAATACACAGGTGGAACAAAATGTGGGTACAGGCTGAATGACAGAAGTTTACGTTTTGTTTGAAATGTTATTTTTTTTAAAGTCATTTTCCAATTTGGTTTTTATTGTTTAAGGACTTACTAAAATTACCATTTGTTTGTTATTTTAAAATGCACATGTAGCCTGAATGCCTATATTCCCAACCTGGTCTGTCCTAAATGGACACTGATTCAAATGTAATTAATCAAACTGTCCGGGCCAAAATGTGAACAATTACCACAATCAAATAGGAGTTAATAACGTCCACAAACGCCCCCCAGCCAACCATTGCTAAGTAGACACCATTAAAGTAGAACATCTATGCTCTTTAAACCTAGCATAAATTAGCCTATACATAATATGTTGCCATTGACAACTACAATTTACATTATGGATAAGCTAGCTGCATATATAGCCTACGTAGGTCTAGATGAACTGAAAACAGTTATGCGCCAGATGTTTTGGGATTGACACCCTCTGTCTCGTAAAATAGATATCACGACCTTAAAACATCTATGGTTTCTTTATTAAAAAACAGATGTCAAAAGAAATTCTATCTATGTAGGCCTATTAAATAGCCATGCAAAACATTAGCCTATACTGAGCATATGGGCAATAATTCGTCTCTTCATAAATTTGGCTTGTTCAAATGTTATCAATCATTATTATGCTGATGAATATGAAAATAATTGTGAAAGTTGGACTTGTTTTTCTCTGCAATGCCCACGCACCATAGTCAGATAGCGAGGAAGACAGTCAGTTTAACTCCCTGCAATATTGATAGAAAAGGAAACATAAACCCGACCGGCTCCGTCGTGTCGTCTTTCACAATCAAACGGCTTTCCTGCAGCCCAATAATAATTACAATTTTATACTGTAATTATTCCTATGTTTTTAATTATTTAGACCACGGACTGAATACGCCATTGTCGCCGTTTATCCCGGAGAAACGTGAGCTCACGTGGCTCTCATTAAAGACCGGAGTTCAGCGCAGGTATACAGCACGAGAGCAGCGCTTTTAATTAGCGGATTCAGCGGTCATTATAGGCGAGCCCTTTATTACCGCTGGATACACATCAATGACATCTTTTCTCGAAGAGTAAATTACCTTGAGACTCATTTATATGCATTCAATTGTTTAAACAAACCTGCGCTACAATATTAATGCGTTCCCTGTTTAAGTCGGTAGAACTCCAAACTCTGTAGAGGTGAACGTAATGTAATATTTAATACGCGGGTAGATTGGTTATTGACAGTGACATTCTTTATTCTATCACTTTAATAACTAACTTTGCTACAACATAAGAGTAGGCTTTACCAAGTAGCCTGTATTCCAGTTTAGATGCATTATTGTAAAGTTTTTCTTCATAAACCAATGTGACCAAAATAAACTTAAATCCCAAATTTTGTCACAGCAAATGACAGACATGGTAACAACCTACACTAAAATGATAGTAAATAATGAATTAGGATGTGAGGGACATGTATATATAGACCAGAGTAGGCTAGGCTACTATTTGCACTCTATCATATATTGAAGTAGTCAACAACAGATAATAAACAGAGAGGAGTTGGGTAAAAGGGGCTTCGCCTATACCGGTATATGAATGAAGGCATTATTAGCAGGTAGCATCTCTCAGGGCGCTCCACGGTGGTTCAGAGTGCCTGTAGCCACATTGGAGGTGAGACATTATTAGCAGGTAGCATCTCTCAGGGCGCTCCACGGTGGTTCAGAGTGCCTGTAGCCACATTGGAGGTGAGACATTATTAGCAGGTAGCATCTCTCAGGGCGCTCCACGGTGGTTCAGAGTGCCTGTAGCCACATTGGAGGTGAGACATTATTAGCAGGTAGCATCTCTCAGGGCGCTCCACGGTGGTTCAGAGTGCCTGTAGCCACATTGGAGGTGAGACATTATTAGCAGGTAGCATCTCTCAGGGCGCTCCACGGTGGTTCAGAGTGCCTGTAGCCACATTGGAGGTGAGACATTATTAGCAGGTAGCATCTCTCAGGGCGCTCCACGGTGGTTCAGAGTGCCTATAGCCACATTGGAGGTGAGACATTATTAGCAGGTAGCATCTCTCAGGGCGCTCCACGGTGGTTCAGAGTGCCTGTAGCCACATTGGAGGTGAGACATTATTAGCAGGTAGCATCTTTCAGGGCGCTCCACGGTGGTTCAGAGTGCCTGTAGCCACATTGGAGGTGAGACATTATTAGCAGGTAGCATCTCTCAGGGCGCTCCACGGTGGTTCAGAGTGCCTATAGCCACATTGGAGGTGAGACATTATTAGCAGGTAGCATCTCTCAGGGCGCTCCACGGTGGTTCAGAGTGCCTATAGCCACATTGGAGGTGAGACATTATTAGCAGGTAGCATCTTTCAGGGCGCTCCACGGTGGTTCAGAGTGCCTATAGCCACATTGGAGGTGAGACATTATTAGCAGGTAGCATCTCTCAGGGCGCTCCACGGTGGTTCAGAGTGCCTATAGCCACATTGGAGGTGAGACATTATTAGCAGGTAGCATCTCTCAGGGCGCTCCACGGTGGTTCAGAGTGCCTGTAGCCACATTGGAGGTGAGACATTATTAGCAGGTAGCATCTCTCAGGGCGCTCCACGGTGGTTCAGAGTGCCTGTAGCCACATTGGAGGTGAGACATTATTAGCAGGTAGCATCTCTCAGGGCGCTCCACGGTGGTTCAGAGTGCCTATAGCCACATTGGAGGTGAGACATTATTAGCAGGTAGCATCTCTCAGGGCGCTCCACGGTGGTTCAGAGTGCCTGTAGCCACATTGGAGGTGAGACATTATTAGCAGGTAGCATATCTCAGGGCGCTCCACGGTGGTTCAGAGTGCCTGTAGCCACATTGGAGGTGAGATATCTTCAGAGGCTGGTGCGGCTCCATCTATGTTTTTGGTGCTAACCCGAAAAGTGACCACGTATATTTGACAACTTGGTTAAATGTAACATGAATTAATCTGAATAGACTATAATTCCATTAAAGTGATCAATTTATTCCGATTAATTAGAGGTCGCTGCTAAACCAGGCCTACACTTCGTAAAATTTAGAAATTACGCTAGGCAACATATGGCAATCTAAGCGTTGATCCATTTTATATTTTGACTAACATAGGCTGGTCCAATTTACACTCTGCTAAACTTGGAGTGAATCAGAATAAAACACAGTCTATTAATGCAAACGAGACATAGGTTCCAGTTTACTTACTGATACTACAGTTCTTACTGACACTAGTTACATGTTTTCTGATTGTCTATTAACATACACTGAACTAACTCTTATTTCAATCAAATCTACTTCTAGAGGCATTTCAAAATAACAAATAAAAGTAGGCTATATTAAACATTTCATTCAAGGTAAATAAGTCCTTTTGGTAAAAAGCCTTCATGGCCTTAAAGCAAGTTCCAAGTGGAAAAGATTGTCACATAAATCAAAAGTGCCTAATTCAGGAGAAGTTTAATAACAGAACCGATCGAGAGCGAATGTTCTATAATTAACAGTTGTATCAGCACCCTATAAAACCGTGACCCCTATACATTCCATTTTAGAAGCCAATCAATCCGCTTCTTACATATTGATCTCCCTGTGCTGATAGGCTACACTTAAATGGGCTCCCCGAGTCCGTTTGGTTTCAAGTGAAAAGAGCATTTCGATTACACTTTTTATTGGGAAAAGATTGCTCCAAGAGGAACGCGTTGAGTCGAAAATTAAACGGTGACATTTTAATTACTGGACATTGATAAAGGGATCCGGGTAATGGCGGAGCACAGCGCCGACGCCTATTGTCTGACCTGATGTGCTAATCAACTTGGACTGCTCTGTAAAAAGGTCACCCGGCGATACAATAAGGGCGCGTGCCTCGGTGGCAAATGGGAATATTAAGGCCCGGGATTGAGTAAAATGGAGACGCATCTCCAAACAAAACCCGGTCAATATCCCAACGGGGATGTTGATGGTAAAACGAGATTGAGCATCCACGCTTTCATCAGACAATAGGTCACATTTAACATCCCTATACATCATGTTTTACTCTTTCTATTTAGTACACAATTTGCATGGTATCAAATGTTCATTTCGAAGACTTTGTATCAATTTCCAAACAAGCCTAGAAAAAGGTAGGCTGTTTATCAAATTGATTATCTGCATGGGTACATTTGAATCCACACAAAATGGATAATCATCAGAGCAGAGAGAGGGAGTGGATAGTCACTTGAGACCTCATCAGTTGTGACCAACTCTACTAACAATCTATTACTGCACGACATCCCACTTTTATGCTGTGAAAAAACATGATTGGGTTGGATACTTACAGTACAGTCTACTTACTTACTTCTACCTTTGTGGTGGAGGGGCTTGAGTTCCTTAAAGACCCTGGTAACAAGGTCCTCCAGATGGTTGGTTGGATGTGGTTCTTTCTAAGGATCCCACCATGTATTAACTAGATCATGGATTCTCAAACTTTTTGGCTTCTTGACCCACCAATGACATTGTCTTTTGTGACCCAGGCGGAAAAATATACAGACTAAAAAATATAATTTTGTCAGTGAAGAGAATTGCACATTTCCTGCAGTTCTACACATTTAGTCATGGAGCTGAAGTAAAATGTTGCAGTTTTAAAGCCACATTTTTTGCAATTCTAGACATTTTGACATGGAGCTGAGAGAACATTTAGCAGTTACGCTAATATCCTGCAATTCTACACATTTTGACATGGAGCTGAGAGAACATTTAGTTACGCTAATATCCTGCAATTCTACACATTTTGACATGGAGCTGAGAGAACATTTAGTTACGCTAATATCCTGCAATTCTACACATTTTGACATGGCTAATGCTGTGTTCTTATGCTCAAACATAACAAAATCAATGGTGATTGTCTAGCTTTTATTTTGTTGATTGTAAGTTCTCAAAGGCCATAATTTTAAAATATATAGTCCATTATCTTTTCTGCATACTTTCTACTTGGTTTTAGTGGTTTAAATTTACACTTAAAACATTTTTCTATCACGAAAATGTATTTGTGGAATGCACAAAAAAGTCATTCCGCAACCCACCTGGACCCCTGCCTCGACCCAAAGTGGGTCCTGACCCACAGTTTGGGAACCACTGTGCTAGACTGTAATTATTGACAATATGCAAACACTTTCTTGTGGCCTTATTTTGTAATGGGGATGAAGATGATGAAGTTGATAAGTGGCTAGCTAACAGCTAGCTTGAGCCTCCACACACCTGGTTTCCCTGGTCGAACGTGGTTTAACGTCTCAAGAACAGTACCTCTTTGCAGGGCAGTGTTCCTAATATTCTTAGTCCAACAGGTACAGACCAAAACCAGCAGAGGGATGGCAAAACTACTCTGCCAACGTTCTGTCTTTGCAGGCAAAGACGCCCTCACTTCAGGTTGTGCTCAACCGTTAAAAAAAATGTTTTATTGGCATTTTCACCCAAGGGCATCTGTCTCAACCCGGTGCAAAAACAAAAAACACTGGCCGTTAGTAGTCTTGAAATGCCCAGGGTTAAAAATCGGACTCAGAGGGGAAAATACATCAACTTTAGTTTTATCCTGGAGTCACCCTGAGATGTGAACTCCTTCTGTGGTTTAGATTTACAAAAAGAAAAGAAAAAATCTAACATTTCCAAATAAAAACCCAAACTGAAATACAGACTGAACTTTAAAGGCCATAGTACAAAAAAAACACAACTAAATAGTTATTATGAAAAGTGAATCACTTTAATCCATGTCTCATTCATCAATTAATCCAGTTCACGAAACTATTCAAACTCAAAAGACATCCAATTTGCTACAGCTAGTTTGGACAGAATACTTTTCATGGTCATGGGTGACTGGGTACAGCTTATATTTTAAAACGCTCATGGTTATTGCAAAAACACGGGGCAATCTTTCAGTGAAGAGAGAATACATTATTGGTCGTAGAAATACAAGGACATTAAGATTTTTGTTATTGTTGATGCGGTTATATTATTGCACTCTCTTCCCCTGATCAAATGAATGAATGGTGATTTACATATCACATTGCACAACAACACATTTAACCAATTCAACTGGCATACTCAGACTGGGTGTTCACAGAAGGCCACTTAAACCACATTACGGCAAAGTCTGAGACAACTGTCTGAAAGGTTGTCACTACAGTGTCTAACAGAGTCTCTGCATACCAATAGCTTAAAAAAATCTGGGTCCGTATGTGTCAAGGGTCTCAGAGTAGGAGTGCTGATCTAGGATCAGGTCCCCCCAGTCCCTGTAATCTTACCGTTGGGATCTAAAAGGCAAAACGGGTCCTAAATCAGCACTCCTTCTCTGAGACGCTTAATGCAGAACCATCTATTAAAGCACTGGAGAGTGCTGCCAAACCTTTCATTGCTGGGAATCATTTGGAGAACAAAGTGAAGCAAATGTTTCCAGTGTACCATGTAAAATAAAACAGGAGTAAAAGCTGATTGTGCTGAACTGTGAATGACTCCTTTATCCGATTTCTCTTTAAATATAATCCCCTCACACACAGACAACTGGTCCAGGTTTCTCTATTGAAATATTCATTAAGAAAATGCAATACCGCCTGCACCAAGCAACCAAGGCATTAAAGTGGAACTGACAGCATTTTAACAACATGAAATCTTATTAAAATCCTGTTCATATAAACCCCCAGGAACAATTACACATTTTTTATATACATTTTTTACATTTTCTGACAAGCGAGCACTTAGATATGGTCATTTTCACATTTTTATAGAATGTTTGGGAATGACGTAGAGTAAGGCATGTGAAAATTCTATAGCAATATAGAGTGGGAAAGTGTCTGTGTGTTTGGACAATGAGTAGACACTGCTGTAAATAAAACCTATTAAAAACATCTGTCTCGTCCAGGACCGGAGTCTACAC
The DNA here is from genome assembly GCF_965601325.2 of Salmo salar. Lineage (NCBI taxonomy): Eukaryota > Metazoa > Chordata > Actinopteri > Salmoniformes > Salmonidae > Salmo > Salmo salar. The sequence continues at coordinate 43,765,593 of NC_138316.1, forward strand.
AGACTGGTGCGCCAATCAGAGCTACAGTAGGCCTTTATGCAAATAAGCAATTTGCCACAGGGCCCTGCCATCATTCACTATGAACTGGACTGTGTTTATACAGGCAGTAGGGCCTGCCATCATTCACTATGAACTGGACTGTGTGTATGTTTACAGGCAGTAGGGCCTGCCATCATTCACTATGAACTGGACTGTGTGTTTACAGGCAGTAGGGCCTGCCATCATTCACTATGAACTGGACTGTGTGTTTACAGGCAGTAGGGCCTGCCATCATTCACTATGAACTGGACTGTGTGTATGTTTACAGGCAGTAGGGCCTGCCATCATTCACTATGAACTGGACTGTGTTTATACAGGCAGTAGGGCCTGCCATCATTCACTATGAACTGGACTGTGTGTATGTTTACAGGCAGTAGGGCCTGCCATCATTCACTATGAACTGGACTGTGTGTTTACAGGCAGTAGGGCCTGCCATCATTCACTATGAACTGGACTGTGTGTATGTTTACAGGCAGTAGGGCCTGCCATCATTCACTATGAACTGGACTGTGTGTTTACAGGCAGTAGGGCCTGCCATCATTCACTATGAACTGGACTGTGTGTTTACAGGCAGTAGGGCCTGCCATCATTCACTATGAACTGGACTGTGTGTATGTTTACAGGCAGTAGCAACAGCGCGACTTTAGCTCATTAGAACACATTCGCCAAAAGCCACAAAATACACCTGAATTTAGTTCTGCAAATAAATGTATGTGAATACCACAGGAGTCTTCTTACATTTGGGATCTTTACAGTCCTTGATCAAACAACCATGAAAAGGTAGTCTCTCTCTACCTCAGTTATGCACATCAACAACAAGATCAACAACTAATGCTAGCCAGAGGGAGATGGCCTAAAATCTAACAAGAGACAGTAGATAAACCCTCTCAAATTATTTCAGCTGGTTGGCAGTCAGAATTGCACTGATAAACAAAAGGGAATTGTAGCCTGCTCACTGTTCTGCAGCCTGCCTGACAATGCATGCTTGTCCCAACCCAGGTTTTGACAACTGAATGGGAATTTGCCTGCCTGTCCATTTGATCGATGCCAAATACATTTGATTGACAACTAAGGGTGCGTTTGTAAATTACTTCCCGTGTGTTAGTGCACTCTGCATTCATACATTTGGAGCGTTGTCAGATTGTAAATTCCACACCGTTAAGTGCAGTGTGTGCTCTGGACGCTCTGGCCGAGGAGTAGGGATGATCCCAGCCTTCCTCAACGGCAGTCAAGCACCCAAGCTAACTGCCTACAGTTGGCTAGCTTGCTAGCTACTTCGACACAAATGAGAGAACATCTCACTCTGACCATTTTACGCACCCTAGCAAAGCTGGTTAGGCTGTTTTCATGTTATCTAGAGGGTTAGTGACTAACGTTAACTGTGCTGCTGGCAACAATTTAATGACGTTTTTGCTTACGTTTACTGACACGGTCATATTCATCAGTTGTTCTGCGCTCTGGCACTCAGACGAGTGCTATGACATCGGAGTAGACAGCCAGAATGAATTGACGAATGCAAGATATATGCTAACTGGATAACAGTCAGCATAGTTAGCTCAACATGGCTAGCTAGCTAGCAAAGCGATTCACATTTCTTGCTAGCTAACCAAATGACACCTGCATCTCTAACTGTAGCCACCAAAAAAGTGAGGGGAAAAAGTCGGTCTCTCACTCACCCAATGACTTGACATCTTCCCAATACCTCCCATAAGCTAGCTAGCTAACGTTTGGCTCGGTGCTTTTACCTTGCTAAATAAATAGCTACGCTAGCCTATTAGCCACATTATGACTGACTTGTGAGCACTGTCCTTGCTAGTTTGATTGTATTGACATTCCCAGCTGATTTTGTCCAAAATATTGAGTCATTGAAACAAACCAAGCATCCCGAATTGGGTGGAGGCAGCAAACAATGTACCAGGCCAGCTGCGATTTACAACCTGATAGCAATTTTTTGGGACTATATTAATCATGCATTGAACTGTATCCATTTATTCTGACAACAATGCCTTACTGTACGTCATGGATTTTCTTGTCAAATATAACCTATTTTTAAATCCTCTGACAAGTTGGTTTTGTAGCATAAACTGGGAATGGTATTTTTTTACTGATATGATTGTCTGTTTCATATCTGCAAAGTAGTTAAAATGCTGTCAGTTCCACGTTAAGAACAATCAAATGAAGTCAACGTTAAGGAGTATATTTGAGGGATAATATAAGTATGGTTATACAGGTGGTGGGCTAATAGAATCAACAACAAAAATCCGGTGCTCGTCTCCAAATTAACATAAATAAAAAATGGAAAGTACTTTAAGACTTTTCTCAAAGTTGTTGGTTCTTGTGAAGTTTGTTTGTGTTGCATCATTAACAGGTTTGGAAGAATGGAAGAGTAGAACTCCATGGCACTGAGTGGTGGAAGAGTCCCCACAATGTGGCCTGGTAAAGGTTAGGTCCCCAAGCAGTGCTTCTACTACTACTACTGCTACTACTACAGGGCTCTACGCTGACCTTTTTTTACAAGGAGCACGTGTGCACCGAAGTTGAAAAATTTAGCAGCACACAAGGAAATTGAAGAGCACAATAACAAATATTTGACGTAACAAGCCATTTTCTTTGTAGTAATGGTGCAAGCATGACTGTCATGAATCTGCGCTCAGTGTATTCTCCATGGCACTTAAGGGCTGCGGTACAGTGAAGCAATCATTGCAACAATTATCTAGATGATTTTCACACAGCAAAATATTTAGACACATATGTGAGCAAAATGGTTGCCCTGTATCACTACTATAACTACTACTGAGGCCATTATACACTACATGACCAAAAGTATGTGAACACCTGCTTGTCGAACATCTCATTCCAAAATCATGGCCATTAATATGGAGTTGGTCCCCCTTTTGCTGCTATAACAGCCTCCACTCTTCTGGGAAGGCTTTCCACTCGATGTTGGAACATTGCTGTGGGGACTTGCTTCCATTCAGCCACAAGAGCATTAGTGAGGTCAGGCAATGATATTGGGCGATTTAGGCCTGGCTCGCAGTCGGCGTTCTAATTTATCCCAAAGGTGTTCGATGAGGTTGAGGTCAGGGCTTTGTGCAGGCTAGTCAAGTTCTTCCACACCAATCTCAACAAACCATTTCTGTATGGACCTCGCTTTGTGCACGGGACATTGTCCTGTTGAAACAGGAAAGGGCCTTCCCCAAACTGTTGCCACAAAGTTGGAAGTACAGAATTGTCTAGAATGTCATTGTATTCTGTAGCGTTAAGATTTCCCTTCACTGGAACTAAGGGGCATAGCCCGAACCATAAAAAACAGCCCCATACCATTATTCCTCCACCAAAATTTACAGTTGACACTATGCATTGGGGCAGGTAGCGTTCTCCTGGCATCTGCCAAACCCAGATTTGTCTGTCGGACTGCCAGATGGTGAAGTGTGATTCATCACTCCAGAGAACGCGTTTCCACTGCTCCAGAGTCCAATGGCGGCAAGCTTTACACTACACCAGCCGACGCTTGTGTATGGCTGCTTGGCCATGGAAACCAATTTCATGAAGCTCGCGACAAACAGTTATTGTGCTGATGTTGCTTCCAGAGGCAGTTTGGAACTCGGCAGGGAGTGTTGCAACTGAGGACAGACGATTTTTACACTACGTGCTTCAGCACTTGGCGGTCCCATTTTGTGAACTTGTGTTGCCTACCACTTTGATGCTGAGCCGTTGTTGCTCCTAGACGTTTCCACTTCACAATAACAGCACTTACAGTTGACCAGGGCAGCTCTAGCAGGGCAGAAATTTGGCAAACTGCCTTGTTGGAAAGGTGGCATCCTATGACAGTGTCATGTTGAAATTCACTGAGCTCTTCTGTAAGGCCATTCTATTGCCAATGTTTGTCTATGGAGATTGCATGGCTGTGTGCTCGATTTTCTATACCGGCCTGCAACGGGTATGGCTGAAATAGCCAATTCCACTAATTTGAAGTGCTGTCCACATACTTTCGTATATATAGTGTATCTCGATGAGGTAAAGTAATGTCAAAGAAACATCATTGTAAAAACATTAGGCACACACACGGTTACTGCCGTACACACCGGCACACCTCGACATTCACTAGAAAGCTGCCAACAATAAAGCGTAACAGGTTATCCGAGCGTCATCCTGGAAAATAGCACTTCTTTGTTATTGTAAAGCCATTTGGGTTTTCAAGTCCCATCTCATCGTTAATCACTTACTCTGACATTCTGTCTAAAGTCTCTCTGAGTTAGAAATAACTAAGTAGGCAAACAGTCATGGAATAAGTCCCACACAATTGTAAATTGATTGATGAAGCAGCGTCAACACAGAGCCAGGTTTGGAGTGTAAGAGTCACTAGGATACACCATCAAGACATCAGTCAACGTGCTAAGGGCCCAGATAACAAAGTTCCACTTGCAATGAACGTTCAGTCGAAAAGATACAGTATCCTCTTGGCTTACTGAAGTTGGACGTACAGACGCCCTCTTTACACCATGGACGTCATCAATACGTTTTAGATATTTACTGTCCACTCCTGGTGTTCACGAATGGTCAAAGTCCAGAGAGATTGGGGCATGATATTAGGGCCAGGACGATACCAGTATCGCAATATTGTTTCTATGGCAAAAATGAAAACACAAAGCAGACCAAACGCTTTAGTCCTTTAAACACCTGCTGTATGTAAAATATTGTGAGCTATAGATAGAAAATAAATAAATGTGACTCTGGGTGACATCATAATGATGCTTTGTTTCCAACATTAGGGCAGTTTTCCTAACGAAGTTAAAAGCGCTTCGTGTTTTGTTTCTTTGCCACGATATTAACGAGTATAGAGATACTGGTACTTTCCTGGCCCTACATGATACCTTTGACCGCTAACTTCTCTGTGGTCTCCTGTGTTTACGGGGTCACATCTGTCCCTGAGCCTGGGCTCTCCTCTCCTCTAGGCAGCGACACACCCACATGGACACCACCTCCGCATTGCCATCGTCGTAAAGCAGGATGAAGGCATGGTCCTGTGTACAGAGAAGGTAGAGAAATGGAGAGAGATTAATAGTGTCTCAGGTATGGATCCAGTGATTAGAGTATACTGTACATAGGCCACGACCAATGGAACAGCCAATCTCTCAGAACATCTGGAAAAATTACCACATTGGTCAATAAAAACACACTGAACTAAAAATAATCCATTTTTTTCCCTCTTAGAAAGGAGATCAGTTCCGATCTCCTTTAGGATTTTTGTTTAAATTATTTTCAAGGACAGTCAGAATAGACGAGTGGGAGCGTCCACCAGAGCTGTTCCCAGAGAATTGAATGTTAATTTCTCTACCATAAGCCGCCTCCAAAATCGTTTTTGAGAATTCGGCAGTACGTCCTACCGGCCTCAACCGCAGACTACGTTTATGGCGTCGTGTCGGTGAGCGGTTTGCTGATGTCAACGTTGTGAACAGAGTGCCTCATTGTGGCGGTGGGGTTATGGTATGGGCAGGCATAAGCTACGGACAACGAACACAATTGCATTTTATCGCTAACAATTTGAATGCACAGAGATACCGTGATGAAATCCTGATGCCCATTGTCGTGCCATTCATCTGCTGCCATCACCTCATGTTTCAGCATGATAATGCATGACTCCATGTCACAAGGATCTGTACACAATTCCTGGAAGCTGAAAATGTCCCAGTTCTTCCATGGCCTGCATGCTCACCACACATGTCACCCATTTAGCATGTTTGGGATGGATTGATGTGTACGACAGTGTGTTCCAGTTCCCACCAATATCCAGAAACTTCGCACAGCCATTGAAGAGGACTGGGACAACATTCCACAGGCCACAATCAACAGCCTGATCAACTCTATGCGAAGGAGCTGTGTCGGGCTGCATGAGGCAAATGGTGGTCACACCAGATACTGACTGGTTTTCTGATCCACGCCCCTAACTTTTTTAAGGTATCTGTGACGAACAGATGCATACCTGTATTCCCAGTCATGTGAAATCCATAGATTAGGGCCTAATTAATTTATTTCAATTGACTGATTTCCTTCTATGAACTGTAACTCAGTAAAATCTTTGAAATTGTTGGTTTATATTTTGTTCAGTATACATACTTAATAACAAAGAGTGGCTAGAGTCTTTGACAATTTTTATGGCCTTCCTCTGACACCGCCGGGTTTGGAGGTCCTGGATGGCAGGGAGCTCGATCGCAGTGATGTACTGGGCCATACGCACTACCCTCCGTAGTGCCTTGTGGTCGGATGCCAAGCAGATGCCATACCAAGCGGTGATGCAGCCAGTCAAGATGCTCTCAATGGTGCAGCTGCAGAACATTTTGAGGATCTGAGGGCCCATGCCAAATCTTTTCAGCCTCCTGAGGGGGAAGAGGCGTTGTTGTGCCCTCTTCACGACTGTTGGTGTGTGTGGACCATGATCCTTAGCGATGTGGACGCCGAGGAACTTGCAGCTCTCAACCTGCACCCCTGCAGCCCCGTCGATGTGGATGGGTGCGTGCTTGGCCCTCCATTTCCTGTAGTCCACAATCAGCTCCTTTGTCTTGCTGACGTTGAGGGATAGGTTGTTGTCCAGGCACCACACTGCCAGGTGTCTGACCTCCTCCCTATAGGCTGTCTCATCGTTGTCGTTGATCAGGCCTACCACTATTATTCCATTTGCAAACTTAATGATGGTGTTGGGAGTCGTGAGAGGCCATACATTCGTGGGTGAACAGGGATTACAGGAGGGGACTAATCACGCACCCCTGAGGGGCCACCGTGTTGAGGGTCAGCGTGGCACTATGGTGTCACCAGAGAGACACATTCAGTCAGGACAATAACTGCTACACCAAGACTCCAGCACAAGGCTTCTCATAGTCAATCAACCAATGCTCAAACCATACAAACACCAAATGCATATAATCCTAACCATATAGAGTCCAACTAGCACTGAGGAGATGGTGACAGAGGTCACATGACGTGTGACACATCAGTGACAAGAGCACCATGCACTGATACAACCTCATTTGGAGAGCCATGTGTCGGTGATGACCTCCGCCGGTTCAAACAGGGGTCAAGGGTGAAAGTGGTGGGGGTTGTCACGGAGACGGGCCAACGGTGACTGACCGCTACATTTATTTGGTGTGTCGAGTAGAGGGACAATTAGATAAACGACCAAAGCCACCGCTCTTTAAATGGACTTGTCACCCCTGGTTTCCCTGACACAGGACCTTCACTAACAGGCACTAACAAACAGAGCACAGTGTTAATAAGAGTCCAATCTGGCCAAAAACAGGGGATATAAGGACCAGGGACCTTGTGTGGGGGACAATGAATTTAGCCAAATAAAAAATGAATGGAGGATGGATTACAGAGGGTAACATTGGAACAAGGACCTGATGGTGTTGAGGTGTTATATACAGTAAGTGTAGTTTGTATAAATACGTTATTTCAATATGTTTGGATTCTGTCAGATATTTTACGTTTAAAAGGCAATGTTCTGCAACCATATCCCAAGTTACACCCCTAAGATAGACGCATAACTGGCAGTCCAGTCTGACGGGTCCGTTCCTCTCAGATCCAGTCCAGACAGGGCCGGTCCAGTCCTGTGTCCAGTGAGTCTGAGGGACTAGGAGAGCCCCATCAATCCTGGTGTCCTTCTAATTGGCAGCTGGGGCTAAGATAGACTGAGGTTAATTACTCTCATATCAGTGTGTGTGAGAGAGAGAGAGCTGGAGTGGACGCTCTTGGATGCCCCAATGTTCTGGGTACCCATCTCATCAATCATTGCTGTGCCTGTACAGAGAGAGAGAGGGGGGAGATGGAGGGAGTAAAGGGAGGGAGAGATGGGGTCCAGAGTAATGTCTTTAATATCCAGCTCCTGCTCTCTCTTCACCTCTGCTCTCGACCCTAACCCTAACAGACTGGCCACGTCTGATGGAATCTGACCTGAATGAAGAGGGGGACTTGGCTTCTGTCTTTTTAATACCTCATAGACAGATACACACAGACGTACGCACACACACACAGTTTAAAGACAGACATGGAGAAAACACACTAACTCTGACAAAGTTATTATTGGAATCCCAGTTGAGATGGTGTCATATTCAGGCTAAAATTAACACACGCACACCATGTTTTTTCAAGGCCAGCCAAATCTCCACAATGCGTGGACAATAAAGCTTTTCTAAATGTCACACACACACGTACGTCAGGGCCACGCGACCCACCATTAATTAAAACACCTGCCACCAGAATTAAGCCGAAAACCAGGAGGACGTTATTAAGAGTCAAATGGAATAAATACTCTTTAGTTAGGTCATTTAAGGTGCTACAGCTTTACCTTTCCAACGAGCGCGTGGAGGATAGAGGGAGAAAACTCATTTAAAAACGACCACTACATTAATCACAGTCTCAGCGCATCAAAGTGGGATAATCACCTGAACGGGTCGTTCAAATAAAACTGCCACAAATCCCAGGGGAAATTCTACCTTACTCTTTAATTGTTTGGAGTTCTTTGATAGGCTTTTTAATCGAAGATTAATTTATGCAATTTTAAGTAACTTCTACATATGATTAATAAGCTTGGAAAATTAAACGGAGTCGGAAGCAATTATAACAAGTGGCTGGTCATCACCTCATTAGACGTTGTTGGAGGAACGTGACGCAGTGGATGAGTGTATGTGTGAAAAGCCATGTGTGTGTGTGTGTGAGAGAGGGGTGGGGAGAGAAAGAGAGAGAGGAAGACAGACAGAGAGAAAGGTTGAAAGGTCAGAAGAGTAACTAGGTCTTTGCAGATTTGCATGCTAATCTCCAGCTCCCACAAGGAAACTGACTGGCAGACAAGGGAGGTGTGTGTGTATATGACGAGGGCTCCTTGAGGTGACATTTTACTCCAGTACTTCCACTAAGTGTGTGTGTGTGTGTAGGTGTGTGAGAGATGGATTCTATATGAGATGATCCGTTACTCCAGTACATCAACTTAAAAGAGGGATGTGTTACATAGGCCAAATGGCACCCGTAGAGATGGTTAAATACCATATCTACCTACAGCCTGTGCTGAAAGGGAGCTGGCTACACTAACTTGTACCCTTGTAGTTATTAAACACTAACTTTCTTGTCCTGATGAGGAAAATGAGACTCCGGGAACATTCTCTGGGCAGCAGTATGATGAGTTGACAAGCCTGGAAAGGTTTAAATTCTATGACAGAGAGAATAAAAACAGCTGCCATTAGGCTTTTATGACTTATAATCATGAATAAGAAGTTAGCATTATATAAAATATGTTTGCATGGTTATGTTCAACTGGTAAACACAGCCCACTCCCCCAAATCCAGAATATTAGAAATTCTCCTATTTCACTTTGTGTAGTCTTCCTGAGTAAGAAGCCTTACTATGTTCAGTGTGAGGCCCTAGGGGTCAAATGTGATAAGAACGGCCCCGGTGTTAAAGTGTCGACACAGAAATGTCTGAGACGCTGAGAAAACTTTCCATCTTGCTAATGTGTAAACAAGTGGAGGAGATTGGAGTCCTTTTAAAATCATGTCACTCACACGGGTCCCAGTGGTGATGCTGCGTGAAGGATGGGACTTTAAATCTCAGTTCTCTCTCTCTTCTGGGGCACCACAGGAGTGCTGAACCCTTCCACCTCTTTACACCCTTAACAGCCCCTGCCGCACCTTTCAACCCCCCCAAACACACACTCAGATTACTACACTCAACAGTCATTTTTACATGTGGGTTTGTGCAGGGTTTTGGCAAGTGGAGGCAGTCAGGGTCCTTGATGGAGTTGGGGACTGTCTAAGACTCGACACACACAACACACACGCACGGCCCCTTTTGTCACAGACCAGGGGGCTCATCTGGCACCTCTGGGTAGGGGGGTTTGAAGGGGGCCGGGGGGGGGCTGCGTTAGGGACAAAGGTGCTAAAAGGCTCGTTGACAATGAGGGCCCTCCGGTGGGGAATAGAGGAGAAGAAGAGATGTCAATCAAGTCACAATCAGAGACAAGGGGATGGTGGGAGGGAGTGGATCAGACACACACACACACACCTCAAAATGGAAAGGGTGAGTACAGAGGCCCCTTACAGCGTTACAACAGCTCTTAACAAAAACAAGAGAGAGAGACACACACAGAGAGAGAGACACACAGAGAGAGAGAGAGAGACACACAGAGAGAGAGAGAGAGACACACAGAGAGAGAGAGAGAGACACACAGAGAGACAGAGAGAGAGAGAGACACACAGAGAGACAGAGAGAGAGAGACACACAGAGAGACAGACACACAGAGAGAGAGACACACACAGAGAGAGACACACACACAGAGAGAGAGACACACACACACAGAGAGAGACACACACACAGAGAGAGAAAGACACAGAGAGAGAGACACAGAGAGAGAGACAGAGAGAGAGACACACAGAGAGACAGAGAGACGCACACAGAGAGACAGAGAGACAGGCATTCATTGCAGGGAGGAAGGAAATATGCATTTCAGAAGTATTCCTACCAGGTCAGACGACACTAGACTAGAGAATGGTGGAGCCCTGGTAATGTCCTGGGAGCAAGCCAATGGAAAGTCCTCAGTGTCTGGCCCAGTATGTCATCGGATTATGAACCCCTTGATAGGATATCATGAGGTAATGTCCTCCTAATGAAAGATGCATCAGTGGAAGGAGAACACACTGGCACTTTCCTGACAGACACAGCTGTTGTGATGCAAGTCCTGAAGACATTATTTCCAAAGAGGGACATTCACACACCTTCATCACACACACACACACACACACACACACACACACACACACACACACACACACACACACACACACACACACACACACACACACACACACACACACACACACACACACACACACACACACACACACACACACACGATCATAGCCATTCTGATTTCAGCTCACACTCTACTGGTTGACTGACCCTCTGCCCTGATGTTGACCTGATGACAACAGAGGGACATTGTTGAGTCGTCAATTTAACAGGTTCTTTCTCTTTCAGAAATGTTATGTCTCCCAGTTGTAGTTCTGGGTTGGCCAGTTAGCTCAGTTTAGCTATGAAACATATCAGCTGTGGTTACCTGGACTTAAAGTCAGTGTAAACCGTTATTACCACTTGTTATAACATGAAGGCTGCTGTCCCAGACACAGATTAAGACTAGATCAGACTAAAAAGCACTTTAAATGGAGAAACCTTACGAGAATGCTTTTTATTCCAGGACTCGTTTTATTAATCTGTGTCCAGGAAAACGGCAACAAGTCTCTCTCTTTCTTCCCGCTCTCTCTCTCCTCCCTTTCTCTCTCTCCTCCCTTTCTCTCTCTCCTCCCTTTCTCTCTCTCCTCCCTTGCTCTCTCTCCTCCCTTCCTCTCTCTCTCCTCCCTTTCTCTCTCTCCTCCCTTCCTCTCTCTCTCCTCCCTTTCTCTCTCTCCTCCCTTCCTCTCTCTCTCCTCCCTTCCTCTCTCTCTCCTCCCTTTCTCTCTCTCCTCCCTTTCTCTCTCTCCTCCCTTCCTCTCTCTCTCCTCCCTTCCTCTCTCTCTCCTCCCTTTCTCTCTCTCCTCCCTTTCTCTCTCTCCTCCCTTCCTCTCTCTCTCCTCCCTTTCTCTCTCTCTCCTCCCTTTCTCTCTCTCCTCCCTTTCTCTCTCTCTCCTCCCTTTCTCTCTCTCCTCCCTTCCTCTCTCTCTCCTCCCTTTCTCTCTCTCCTCCCTTCCTCTCTCTCTCCTCCCTTTCTCTCTCTCCCCTCCCTTTCTCTCTCTCTCCTCCCTTCCTCTCTCTCCTCCCTTCCTCTCTCTCTCCTCCCTTCCTCTCTCTCCTCCCTTTCTCTCTCTCCTCCCTTCCTCTCTCTCTCCTCCCTTCCTCTCTCCTCCCTTTCTCTCTCTCCTCCCTTCCTCTCTCTCTCCTCCCTTCCTCTCTCTCTCCTCCCTTCCTCTCTCTCTCCTCCCTTCCTCTCTCTCTCCTCCCTTCCTCTCTCTGTCCTCCCTTCCTCTCTCTCTCCTCCCTTCCTCTCTCTGTCCTCCCTTCCTCTCTCTCTCCTCCCTTCCTCTCTCTCTCCTCCCTTCCTCTCTCTCTCCTCCCTTCCTCTCTCTCTCCTCCCTTCCTCTCTCTCTCCTCCCTTCCTCTCTCTGTCCTCCCTCTGTTTTGTGTCCCTCTCCCCTCAGGCCCTTCATTTCCGTTCTCCGTGATGAGGCACGAGATGAGGTCACGGCCGCGTGCCTCTGTGGCGAGGGTCTGATTGTCTCACGCGCCCCTCCCCCCCACCACCACCGTGTACATATTAACAGTCTATATACACATTCCATCTGTATGTTAATGCAGCTTGCCACAGCTGGAATCCCCACTACAAAGTGCCGTCGTTCACTAATAGTTATTATCTTCACGGCCTTATTCCTCCAGGAGAGCCGGTGGAAGACACGGCAAATTGTGTCTCTTTACGATTATGCCTCCGTGGGCTCGCTCATCAGCTTGGCATGGATGGTGGATGAGGATGGGACGCGGCTCCCTCTGATTATTCATATGGCTTTTATTGACGTCATTCCCGCTGTGGGGTTTTATGGTATGAGCATTAGTGGCTGTTAGTGATGCTGGTGTCCTGGGATATGTACAGTCTGTTTGGTTGTTGTCTGACTGTCTGTCTGACTGTCTGTTTGACTATGGGATGTCCTACTAACTAACTAACTAACTGATAGAACTAAACTAAGCAGAGATCAATGCATTCTCTAAGAGGGAGAGAGAGAGAAAGGGAGGGTCGAGAGAGACGGAGAAAGAGGGAGGGGGAGAGAGAGAGATACAGAGAGAGAAAGATATGGGTCTGAGTCTTCAGCTCTCTTTCTCTCCCCTCAACTCCTCTTCCTTGTGTGAGAACACACACACACACACACACACACACACACACCACACACACACACACACACACACACACACACACACACACACACACACACACACACACACACACACACACACACACACACACAAACAAACACACAATCTCTACACACAGAACCACAGTCTCTCCCTTCCCTGTCACAGCTCTTAAAAGGTAGCTGGTGTAAATTGCTGTGGCCTTGTGCGCTAACACCAGATCAGAGAAACCCATCAAGCCAATACTTGGAGTGAGACAGACTCAGTCAGACTCATTGGGGGTAGAGGGGACATGGAACTCACGTCTAGACAGATATGTCTGTGTGATATCTTCCTACAGTCATGTTTTGGTTGACTTCCATAACCTTGGGAGGTTTCTATAGTCTGTAACATGGTAATTCACCATAAGGTTGTTAGGAGGTTTCTATAGTCTGTAACATGGTAACTCACCATAAGGTTGTTAGGAGGTTTCTATAGTCTGTAACATGGTAATTCACCATAAGGTTGTTAGGAGGTTTCTATAGTCTGTAACATGGTAATTCACCATAAGGTTGTTAGGAGGTTTCTATAGTCTGTAACATGGTAACTCACCATAACGTTGTTAGGAGGTTTCTATAGTCTGTAACATGGTAACTCACCATAAGGTTGTTGGGAGGTTTCTATAGTCTGTAACATGGTAACTCACCATAACGTTGTTAGGAGGTTTCTATAGTCTGTAACATGGTAACTCACCATAAGGTTGTTAGGTGGTTTCTATAGTCTGTAACATAGTAACTCACCATAAGGTTGTTGGGAGGTTTCTATAGTCTGTAACATGGTAACTCACCATAAGGTTGTTAGGAGGTTTCTATAGTCTGTAACATGGTAACTCACCATAAGGTTGTTGGGAGGTTTCTATAGTCTGTAACGTGGTAACTCACCATAAGGTTGTTAGGAGGTTTCTATAGTCTGTAACGTGGTAACTCGCCATAAGGTTGTTAGGTGGTTTCTATAGTCTGTAACATGGTAATTCACCATAAGGTTGTTAGGTGGTTTCTATAGTCTGTAACATGGTAACTCACCATAAGGTTGTTAGGAGGTTTCTATAGTCTGTAACATGGTAACTCACCATAAGGTTGTTAGGAGGTTTCTATAGTCTGTAACATGGTAATTCACCATAAGGTTGTTAGGAGGTTTCTATAGTCTGTAACATGGTAATTCACCATAAGGTTGTTAGGAGGTTTCTATAGTCTGTAACATGGTAACTCACCATAACGTTGTTAGGAGGTTTCTATAGTCTGTAACATGGTAACTCACCATAAGGTTGTTGGGAGGTTTCTATAGTCTGTAACATGGTAACTCACCATAACGTTGTTAGGAGGTTTCTATAGTCTGTAACATGGTAACTCACCATAAGGTTGTTAGGTGGTTTCTATAGTCTGTAACATAGTAACTCACCATAAGGTTGTTGGGAGGTTTCTATAGTCTGTAACATGGTAACTCACCATAAGGTTGTTAGGAGGTTTCTATAGTCTGTAACATGGTAACTCACCATAAGGTTGTTGGGAGGTTTCTATAGTCTGTAACGTGGTAACTCACCATAAGGTTGTTAGGAGGTTTCTATAGTCTGTAACGTGGTAACTCGCCATAAGGTTGTTAGGTGGTTTCTATAGTCTGTAACATGGTAATTCACCATAAGGTTGTTAGGTGGTTTCTATAGTCTGTAACATGGTAACTCACCATAAGGTTGTTAGGAGGTTTCTATAGTCTGTAACATGGTAACTCACCATAAGGTTGTTGGGAGGTTTCTATAGTCTGTAACATGGTAACTCACCATAAGGTTGTTAGGTGGTTTCTATAGTCTGTAACATGGTAACTCACCATAAGGTTGTTAGGTGGTTTCTATAGTCTGTAACATGGTAACTCACCATAAGGTTGTTAGGAGGTTTCTATAGTCTGTAACATGGTAACTCACCATAAGGTTGTTAGGAGGTTTCTATAGTCTGTAACATGGTAACTCAACATAAGGTTGTTAGGAGGTTTCTATAGTCTGTAACATGGTAACTCACCATAAGGTTGTTAGGAAGTTTCTATAGTCTGTAACGTGGTAACTCACCATAAGGTTGTTAAGAGGTTTCTATAGTCTGTAACGTGGTAACTCACCATAACGTTGTTAGGAGGTTTCTATAGTCTGTAACATGGTAACTCACCATAAGGTTGTTAGGTGGTTTCTATAGTCTGTAACATAGTAACTCACCATAAGGTTGTTGGGAGGTTTCTATAGTCTGTAACATGGTAACTCACCATAACGTTGTTAGGAGGTTTCTATAGTCTGTAACATGGTAACTCACCATAAGGTTGTTGGGAGGTTTCTATAGTCTGTAACATGGTAACTCACCATAACGTTGTTAGGAGGTTTCTATAGTCTGTAACATGGTAACTCACCATAAGGTTGTTAGGTGGTTTCTATAGTCTGTAACATAGTAACTCACCATAAGGTTGTTGGGAGGTTTCTATAGTCTGTAACATGGTAACTCACCATAAGGTTGTTAGGAGGTTTCTATAGTCTGTAACATGGTAACTCACCATAAGGTTGTTGGGAGGTTTCTATAGTCTGTAACGTGGTAACTCACCATAAGGTTGTTAGGAGGTTTCTATAGTCTGTAACGTGGTAACTCGCCATAAGGTTGTTAGGTGGTTTCTATAGTCTGTAACATGGTAATTCACCATAAGGTTGTTAGGTGGTTTCTATAGTCTGTAACATGGTAACTCACCATAAGGTTGTTAGGAGGTTTCTATAGTCTGTAACGTGGTAACTCGCCATAAGGTTGTTGGGAGGTTTCTATAGTCTGTAACATGGTAACTCACCATAAGGTTGTTAGGTGGTTTCTATAGTCTGTAACATGGTAACTCACCATAAGGTTGTTGGGAGGTTTCTATAGTCTGTAACATGGTAACTCACCATAAGGTTGTTGGGAGGTTTCTATAGTCTGTAACATGGTAACTCACCATAAGGTTGTTAGGTGGTTTCTATAGTCTGTAACATGGTAACTCACCATAAGGTTGTTGGGAGGTTTCTATAGTCTGTAACATGGTAACTCACCATAACATTGTTAGGAGGTTTCTATAGTCTGTAACGTGGTAACTCAACATAAGGTTGTTGGGAGGTTTCTATAGTCTGTAACGTGGTAACTCACCATAAGGTTGTTAGGTGGTTTCTATAGTCTGTAACATAGTAACTCACCATAAGGTTGTTAGGAGGTTTCTATAGTCTGTAACATGGTAACTCACCATAAGGTTGTTGGGAGGTTTCTATAGTCTGTAACATGGTAACTCACCATAAGGTTGTTAGGAGGTTTCTATAGTCTGTAACATGGTAACTCACCATAAGGTTGTTGGGAGGTTTCTATAGTCTGTAACGTGGTAACTCACCATAAGGTTGTTAGGAGGTTTCTATAGTCTGTAACGTGGTAACTCGCCATAAGGTTGTTAGGAGGTTTCTATAGTCTGTAATGTGGTAACTCACCATAAGGTTGTTAGGAGGTTTCTATAGTCTGTATCGTGGTAACTCACCATAAGGTTGTTAGGAGGTTTCTATAGTCTGTAACATGGTAACTCACCATAAGGTTGTTGGGAGGTTTCTATAGTCTGTAACGTAGTAACTCAACATAAGGTTGTTAGGAGGTTTCTATAGTCTGTAACATGGTAACTCACCATAAGGTTGTTGGGAGGTTTCTATAGTCTGTAACATGGTAACTCACCATAAGGTTGTTAGGAGGTTTCTATAGTCTGTATCATGGTAACTCACCATAAGGTTGTTAGGAGGTTTCTATAGTCTGTAATGTGGTAACTCACCATAAGGTTGTTAGGAGGTTTCTATAGTCTGTAACATGGTAACTCAACATAAGGTTGTTAGGAGGTTTCTATAGTCTGTAACGTGGTAACTCACCATAAGGTTGTTAGGAGGTTTCTATAGTCTGTAACGTGGTAACTCACCATAAGGTTGTTAGGAGGTTTCTATAGTCTGTAATGTGGTAACTCACCATAAGGTTGTTAGGAGGTTTCTATAGTCTGTAACATGGTAACTCACCATAAGGTTGTTAGGAGGTTTCTATAGTCTGTAACATGGTAACTCACCATAAGGTTGTTAGGAGGTTTCTATAGTCTGTAATGTGGTAACTCACCATAAGGTTGTTAGGAGGTTTCTATAGTCTGTAACATGGTAACTCACCATAAGGTTGTTGGGAGCAGGTCTCTCTTTAGGGAGTCTCTTCATGCTGAACAGAGAGAACAGCACAGTTATCACAATGTTGTTTAAGCATACAGAGACATTTTCAAAGGTAAGACTATTTCATTTTTTGGTTCATTAGTTACATTTTTCTATAAGTAATTTCCTAATGAGCATTTGTTCCTAATGAGCATCCAAGGACATTACTGACAAACCTGACAAGCCTAATTGCCAGATTGTCCCAATGGTGCTTTTGTTACACTATGAGCCCCACGCAGTGCAAATGGTATGGCTAGTACAATTTAACAATAAACTGTGTGGACAACCAGTCCATATTCCTTATACAAGAGGTCTCCTTGATGTTGTGTGTGTGTGTGTGTGTGTGTGTGTGTGTGTGTGTGTGTGTGTGTGTGTGTGTGTGTGTGTGTGTG
Organism: Salmo salar; assembly: GCF_965601325.2. Taxonomy (NCBI): domain Eukaryota; kingdom Metazoa; phylum Chordata; class Actinopteri; order Salmoniformes; family Salmonidae; genus Salmo; species Salmo salar. The sequence continues at coordinate 43,783,149 of NC_138316.1, forward strand.
CGCGCTGGCCTACTATCATGTGAACAATAAAGCCGATCAAAACCATCTTCATCAGCACCACTCTAACCACCAGTGCCAGCTCACACACACACTAAGTACCCAAACAGTCATTGACCCTGTGTGAGGCTCCTGCCAGTCCTGAGAATGAGGAGTGGAGATTCGTCAGGGCGACCTACATAGGGGACTGTGAAGGATTAGTGTGTGGTTCTAGAGAGGTCCGTCTGGAGCTAACCGAGTTACTGTGTGATGAATCACAGCGGGCAGGGACCAGGGACAGGACAGGGACCTCTAAGAATAGCCTGGGAGGTGGCAGTGCCAACCTGGTGCCAGGGCTGGGGCGGGCATGGAGAAGAGAAACAGAGACCTGGCCGGTTTGAGTAAATAAGGCATAGAGATAGGTAAACAACAGCTGGCGGTGTGTAGACACACGTACAAGGACATACACATGCAGAAACATGTACACACTGTTATGGTCCTGCTTTTGGCCGGTAGGTCAGTGCATTGGGTACTTTCCCCCTGCTGTGTGTGTGTGTGTGTGTGTGTTTATTTGTGAGAGCATTTGGCTAACAGGGGGCCAACAGACCATGAGAGACATGGTCAGTGTAAATATTGTGCTGTGCTGCTACAGTAAAGAAACAAATCAGAGAGTTAATTTGTCCTTCAGGAGAGCCTGGTATACTGGGATAAGGCCTGTCCTTGTTATCCTGTCTCTGCTAGCTGCCCCATTATCACCCAACACCATTATCAGACAGGAGAGTGGAGGGCACTACAGTGGTAATGCATGTCCTACATGAGTCATCAAGTTCAAAAATACAGCCTACTAAATTCATATGAACGATTGCTTTTAGTGTACTAAAGACGATGGATTTTTTTTAAATGAACATGGTTGAGGTCTGGTCTTTGGCAAATGAAATGCATTCTATCCAATTGTTTAACTTCATTTTTAAACATATTGAATCTGTTGATGTACTAAGCTTCTGTTTTTAGGTTCATCTCTGTTCAGATGAAACCAACACATTAAAAGGCTGATAAATGAGAGAGAGAGAGAGAGAGAGAGAGCGCAAGCGAGAGAGAGAGAGAGAGAGAGAGAGAGAGAGAGAGATAAGGGTTGTCTCACCTAACTATTTTAAGATGAATGCACTAACTGTAAGTTGCTGTGGATAAGATCATCTGTTAAATGACAAATGTTAAAAAATTGGACTCACCACTGTGTGATGAAGTGGACAAACTTCTGGCTGAACAGACCCACAGGAAGAATAGGAGGGTCCTGGGAGAAACACAAGGCCACAACTGAACAACTTAGACCACACAGTATAAAATGGAAGCTGGGAAAAAATTATCTCACAATGTGATTTCTAATCTGTCACTAAAAGCTAAACCCATTTCTTAATTTTGTTGAAGAGATCCACTTTGACAAACATTACTAATAAACATATGAATAACTTGAAATATAACCGAAATGAGAGATTTAATTACACACATCTAAAAATCCAAATTCTTCACAATCACTGTGCCTAGATCTGGTTAAGAATACAAAACCACAATTCTTCACAATCACTGTGCCTAGATCTGGTTAAGAATACAAAACCACAATTCTTCACAATCACTGTGCCTAGATCTGGTTAAGAATACAAAACCACAATTCCTCACAATCACTGTGCCTAGATCTGGTTAAGAATACAAAACCACAATTCCTCACAATCACTGTGCCTAGATCTGGTTAAGAATACAAAACCACAATTCTTCACAATCACTGTGCCTAGATCTGGTTAAGAATACAAAACCACAATTCTTCACAATCACTGTGCCTAGATCTGGTTAAGAATACAAAACCACAATTCCTCACAATCACTGTGCCTAGATCTGTATCCACTGGTTAAGAATACAAAACCACAATTCGGAGAAACCCCAAACCCTGAACTACATAGAATTCTAGTTATTAAAACACATTTTGCTGAGAAAGGCTGACCTTGATAAAGAGGGTATTTCTAAACGCTGCGATACATTGTCCCGTCTTCTTAGTAAAAAGAGGTAGCTGCACCTGAACCCCACCTATTGTTGGACGAGCACAATGGAGTCAAGGAAAAGAATCTCCTTCAGGAATCAGTGAGGGGGGTCGGGTGAGCACAAGTGTGAGCGGCACCGGTCATCTTCGTTCCAATAAAAACATTAAAGGAGATTTCGCCATGAAAGGCAAAACATTTTCCTGTCAGATTGCAACAGTCATTTATTTTTACATGAATGCCCTCTGAAGTCTATATTTTAAAGTTTATTTTACTTGGCAATGGCACAGTATAAAATGTGTTTGAGGCATGAATACAAATGAAAACTTTATTAAAATCATATTATAAAGGTAGTTTGTTAAAGTTTGATAGTCAAACACTATTAGAATCAATTTGAGACATTTTTCACCCTGCTGTGCAGTCAACTACCACAGTGAACTACCACAGTCAACAACTACAGTCAACAATCACAGTCAACAACCACAGTCAACAACCACAGTCAAAAACTACAGTCAAAAATTACAGTCAACTACCACAGTCAACAACCACAGTCAACAATTACAGTGCCTTGCGAAAGTATTCGGCCCCCTTGAACTTTTCGACCTTTTGCCACATTTCAGGCTTCAAACATAAAGATATAAAACTGTAATTTTTTGTGAAGAATCAACAACAAGTGGGACACAATCATGAAGTGGACGAAATTTATTGGATATTTCAAACTTTTTTAACAAATAAAAAAAAGAAAAATTGGGCGTGCAAAATTATTCAGCCCCCTTAAGTTAATACTTTGTAGCGCCACCTTTTGCTGCGATTACAGCTGTAAGTCGCTTGGGGTATGTCTCTATCAGTTTTGCACATCGAGAGACTGAAATTTTTGCCCATTCCTCCTTGCAAAACAGCTCGAGCTCAGTGAGGTTGGATGGAGAGCGTTTGTGAACAGCAGTTTTCAGTTCTTTCCACAGATTCTCGATTGGATTCAGGTCTGGACTTTGACTTGGCCATTCTAACACCTGGATATGTTTATTTGTGAACCATTCCATTGTAGATTTTGCTTTATGTTTTGGATCATTGTCTTGTTGGAAGACAAATCTCCGTCCCAGTCTCAGGTCTTTTGCAGACTCCATCAGGTTTTCTTCCAGAACGGTCCTGTATTTGGCTCCATCCATCTTCCCATCAATTTTAACCATCTTCCCTGCCCCTGCTGAAGAAAAGCAGGCCCAAACCATGATGCTGCCACCACCATGTTTGACAGTGGGGATGGTGTGTTCAGGGTGATGAGCTGTGTTGCTTTTATGCCAAACATAACGTTTTGCATTGTTGCCAAAAAGTTCGATTTTGGTTTCATCTGACCAGAGCACCTTCTTCCACATGTTTGGTGTGTCTCCCAGGTTGCTAGTGGCAAACTTTAAACGACACTTTTTATGGATATCTTTAAGAAATGGCTTTCTTCTTGCCACTCTTCCATAAAGGCCAGATTTGTGCAGTATACGACTGATTGTTGTCCTATGGACAGAGTCTCCCACCTCAGCTGTAGATCTCTGCAGTTCATCCAGAGTGATCATGGGCCTCTTGGCTGCATCTCTGATCAGTCTTCTCCTTGTATGAGCTGAAAGTTTAGAGGGACGGCCGGGTCTTCGTAGATTTGCAGTGGTCTGATACTCCTTCCATTTCAATATTATCGCTTGCACAGTGCTCCTTGGGATGTTTAAAGCTTGGGAAATCTTTTTGTATCCAAATCCGGCTTTAAACTTCTCCACAACAGTATCTCGGACCTGCCTGGTGTGTTCCTTGTTCTTCATGATGCTCTCTGCGCTTTAAACAGACCTCTGAGACTATCACAGAGCAGGTGCATTTATACGGAGACTTGATTACACACAGGTGGATTCTATTTATCATCATTAGTCATTTAGGTCAACATTGGATCATTCAGAGATCCTCAATGAACTTCTGGAGAGAGTTTGCTGCACTGAAAGTAAAGGGGCTGAATAATTTTGCACGCCCAATTTTTCAGTTTTTTATTTGTTAAAAAAGTTTGAAATATCCAATAAATTTCGTTCCACTTCATAATTGTGTCCCACTTGTTGTTGATTATTCACAAAAAATTACAGTTTTATATCTTTATGTTTGAAGCCTGAAATGTGGCAAAAGGTCGAAAAGTTCAAGGGGGCCGAATACTTTCGCAAGGCACTGAACAGTCAACTACCACAGTCAACAAACACAGTCAACTACCACAGTCAACTACCACAGTCAACAATTACAGTCAACAATTACAGTCAACTACCACATTCAACAAACACAGTCAACTACCACAGTCAACTACCACAGGCAACAATTACAGTCAACTACCACAGTCAACTACCACAGTCAACAATTAGTCAACTACCACAGTCAACAACCACAGTCAACAACCACAGTCAACAACCACAGTCAACTACCACAGTCAACTACCACAGTCAACTACCACTGTCAACTACCACAGTCAACAACCACAGTCAACTACCACAGTCAACTACCACTGTCAACTACCACAGGAAACAATTACAGTCAACCAATCACAGTCAACAACCACAGTCAACTACCACAGTCAACTACCACAGTAAACAATTAGTCAACTACCACAGTCAACAATTACAGTGAACAACCACAGTCAACAACCTCAGTCAACTACCACAGTAAACAATTAGTCAACTACCATAGTCAACAATTACAGTGAACAACCAGTCAACAACCACAGTCAACCACCATAATGAACATTGTAGTGAGAGACAGTCAACTACCATAATGAACATTGTAGTGAGAGACAGTCAACTACCATAATGAACATTGTAGTGTGAGACAGTCAACTACCATAATGAACATTGTAGTGAGAGACAGTCAACTACCATAATGAACATTGTAGTGTGAGACAGTCAACTACCATAATGAACATTGTAGTGAGAGACAGTCAACTACCATAATGAACATTGTAGTGAGAGACAGTCAACTACCATAATGAACATTGTAGTGAGAGACAGTCAACTACCATAATGAACATTGTAGTGAGACAGTCAACAACCACAGTCAACTACCATAATGAACATTGTAGTGTGAGACAGTCGACTACCATAATGAACATTGTAGTGAAACAGTCAACTACCATAATGAACATTGTAGTGAGACAGTCAACAACCACAGTCAACTACCATAATGAACATTGTAGTGTGAGACAGTCAACTACCATAATGAACATTGTAGTGAGAGACAGTCAAGTACCATAATGAACATTGTAGTGAGACAGTCAACTACCATAATGAACATTGTAGTGAGACAGTCAACTACCATAATGAACATTGTGGTGAGACAGTCAACAAACACAGTCAACTACCATAATGAACATTGTAGTGTGAGACAGTCGACTACCATAATGAACATTGTAGTGAGACAGTCGACTACCATAATGAACATTGTAGTGTGAGACAGTCGACTACCATAATGAACATTGTAGTGTGAGACAGTCGACTACCATAATGAACATTGTAGTGAGACAGTCGACTACCATAATGAACATTGTAGTGAGACAGTCGACTACCATAATGAACATTGTAGTGGGACAGTCGACTACCATAATGAACATTGTAGTGAGACAGTCGACTACCATATTGAACATTGTAGTGTGAGACAGTCGACTACCATAATGAACATTGTAGTGTGAGACAGTCGACTACCATAATGAACATTGTAGTGTGAGACAGTCGACTACCATAATGAACATTGTAGTGAGACAGTTGACTACCATAATGAACATTGTAGTGAGACAGTCGACTACCATAATGAACATTGTAGTGAGAGTCGACTACCATAATGAACATTGTAGTGAGACAGTCGACTACCATAATGAACATTGTAGTGAGACAGTCGACTACCATAATGAACATTGTAGTGTGAGACAGTCGACTACCATAATGAACATTGTAGTGAGAGTCGACTACCATAATGAACATTGTAGTGAGACAGTCAACTACCATATTGAACCTTGTAGTGAGAGACAGAATGAAGACATTTAAACGGTCAAATTAACTGGCTTTAAGCAGCACTCCTACATGTGAGTTGCAAAATAAACATTTCTAAGAGCCACAAATCAGAAAGTGGTTTTAATACGATCCCAGTACTGAATCAGAATATAAGGAGGAACATTTCCTTTCTTAAGGGCCAAGCCCATCTTCTTCAGCCTCCTGACGTTGAAGAGGCGCTGTTGCGCCTTCTTCACCATGCTGTCTGAACGTGTGTGTATGTGTGTGTGTGTGTGTGTGTGTGTGTGTGTGTGTGTGTGTGTGTGTGTGTGTGTGGGTATTTCATGTGAATGTGTGTGGAGAGCACAGGCCAGGTCCAGTAGATGTTGTCCAGTAGATGTTGGCCTCCCTCCCTCCATAGCTCCTCCCTCTCCCCTCCCTCCATAGCTTCTCCCTCTCCCCTCCCTCCATAGCTCCTCCCTCTCCCCTCCCTCCATAGCTTCTCCCTCTCCCCTCCCTCTATAGCTCCTCCCTCCCCTCTCCCTCTATAGCTCCTCGCTCCCCATCCCTCCATAGTTCCTCTATAGCTCCTCCCTCCACATCCCTCTATAGCTCCTCCCTCCCCTCTCCCTCTATAGCTCCTCCCTCCCCTCTCCCTCTATAGCTCCTCCCTCCCCATCCCTCCATAGCTCCTCCCTCATCCCTTCATCCCTCCACCCATAGCTCCGGCCTCCCTCCCTCCATAGCTCCTCCCTCTCCCCTCCCTCCATAGCTCCTCCCTCATCCCTTCATCCCTCCACCCATAGCTCCTCCCTCCCAAACTGCTCCTCCCTCATCCCTCCCTCCCCCTCCATAGCTCCTCCCTCCTCCCTTCATCCATAGCTCCTCCCTCCCAAACTCCTCCCTCCTCCATAGCTCCTCCCTCATCCCTCCATAGCTCCTCCCTCATCCCTCCCTCCATAGCTCCTCCCTCATCCCTCCCTCCCCCCTCCATAGCTCCTCCCTCATCCCTCCCTCCCCCCTCCATAGCTCCTCCCTCATCCCTCCCCCCTTTATCACTCTCTAGGGAGAGTTCTGACCCAATCAACACCGTATCTCTCTCCTATCCACACCAGACTGCACACACCATTCTAAGGGTTGATAGAGAGGGTGGAATGGAAGACTGTGGGGTTTCTAGAGTGGTGGACAGATGAATTCAGGATGTGAATTGAAATTCAAATGGAAATGACCCATCTATGAGAATCTATTACGATATGATTTTTCACACAATGACGCTCCATCCTGTTCTCTATGCTTTCTAGTGTGCCAAAAGTCTTTATGGAGAAAACAGGGTGAAAAGGGAATTGGAGAGCGGAGAGGGAATCTATCTGTTGACAGGAAGTTGCCGTGTGACGCGCTCCGTAGAGAAATGGTCCTCCAAATCGGAGGCTATGCTACATGACTGCTTTGCTAGCGCTGACTGGAATATGTTCCAGGACTCAGCCGATAGCGTCGACGAGCTAATCACCTCCACTACCGGCTTCATTAGGAAATGCATTGTGGACGTTGTCCCCACAGTGAAGGTTCTCTGCTTCCCCAATCAAAAGCCCTGGATTAACACAGAGGTTGGCGCTAAGTTTAAAGATAGGGCTACTGCACACAGGGCTATTCGCAGCCCACCCTGAGGCTATGGCTGAGGACACAAACAAGTACAAGAAGTCCTGCTACGACATCTGCAGAGCCATCAAACAATCAAAAGGACAATATACTGTAGGAACAAGTTGGAATCCTATTATACAAGCTCTGATGCCCTCTGCATGTGGTGGGGGCTACAGTCCATTACGGATTACAAAGGAAGACCCAGACGTGATCTACCCAACGATGCCTCTACCAGATCAACTCAATGGATTTTATGCACGTGTCGACAAAAACAACAGCGAGCCATGCATGAGGGCCCCCGCCAGCACAGAGGACTGTGTGGTCTCGCTCTCCGAGGCCGATGTGAGTATGGTCTTTAAATCAGGTCAACACTCACAAGGCTGCGGGGCCAGACGGTATTCCAGGGCATGTTCTCAGAGCATCCTCAGAACAGCTGGCAGGCATATTCACAGTCATTCTCAACCTCTCCTTGCCCCAGTCTGTAATCGTCACATCTCATACTAACCACCATCATTCCTGTTCTCAAGTACTCTAAGGCTGCCTGCCACAATGACTACAGCCCTATAGCACTCACATCTGTAATCAGGAAGTACTTTGAAAGGACAGTTATGGCCCATATCAACTCCATCATCCCAGACACCCTAGACCCACTTCAATTTGCATACTGCCCCAAACAGATCCATATACGACACAATCTCAATTGCACTGCACACTGCCCTCACCAACCTAGATACCTATGTGAGATCGCTATTCATTGCCTTCAGCTCAGAGTTCAACACCATAGTCCCCTCCAAGCTCGGGACCCGGGGACTGAACACCTCCCTCTGCAACTGGATCCTGGACTCCCTGACGGGCCGACCCCAGGTGGTGAGGGTAGGCAACATCACCTCCGCCAAACTGACCTTCAACATGGGGGCCCCACAGGGGTGTGTGCTTAGTCCGACTCCAACACTATAATCAAGTTTGCTGACAACACAATGGTGGTAGGCCTGATCACTGGCGACGATGAAACAGCCTACTGGGAGGAGGTCAGTGACCTGGCATTGTGTTACCAGGACAACAACCTCTCCCTCAACGTCAGTAGGGACGAGGAGCTGATTGTGGACTACAGAGGGGGGGGGGGGGGGGGGGGGGGTGAGCATGGCCCCATCCACATCAACGGTAGGCATATTCACAGGGCTGTAGTGGAGCGGGTCGAGAGCTTTAAGTTCCTTGGTTTCCAAATCACTAAGGACTTAAAATGGTCCCTGCCATCCAGGACCTCTATACCAGATGGTGTGAAAGGAAGGCCTGGAAAATTGTTAAAGACTCCAGCCATCTAAGCCATAGACTGTTCTCTCTGCTTCCGCATGGCAAGCGGTAACAAAGCATCAAGTCTGACACCAACAGCTTCAATCCCCAAGCCATAAGACTGCTAAATGGCTACACAGACTTTCTGACTCTGCACACAAACAGGACTCTACAAACTTACTCACATTCCAACACGCACACACTTAATTTGCTCACACACATTCATACTGACTTTATACACACTTCCACACAATCATCATCTACTCTGTTTATCATATATCCTAGTCACCTTACCCCTATACATATCTACCTCTATCACTCCAGTATCCCTGCACATTGTAAATATGGTATTGGCACTGACCCTGGAACTGACCCTGTATATAGCTACTGACCCTGGAACTGTCCCTGTATATAGCTACTGACCCTGCATATAGCTACTGACCCTGGAACTGACCCTGCATATAGCTACTGACCCTGGAACTGTCCCTGCATATAGCTACTGACCCTGGAACTGACCCTGCATATAGCTACTGACCCTGGAACTGTCCCTGCATATAGCTACTGACCCTGGAACAGACCCTGCATATAGCTACTGACCCTGGAACTGTCCCTGTATATACAGTTGAAGTCGGAACTTTACATACACCTTAGCCAAATACATTTAAACTCAGTTATTCACAATTCCTGACATTCAATCCCAGTAAAATGTCCCTGTCTTAGTTCAGTTAGGATCAGCACTTTATTTTAAGAATGTGAAATGTCAGAATAATAGTAGAGAGAATGATTTATTTCAGCTTTTATTTCTTTCATCACATTCCCAGTGGGTCAGAAGTTTCCATACACTCAATTAGTATTTGGTAGCATTGCCTTTATATTGTTTAACTTGGGTCAAACGTTTCGGGTAGCCTTCCAAAAGCTTCCCACAATAAGTTGGGTGATTTTTGGCCCATTCCTCCTGACAGAGCTGGTGTAACTGAATCAGGTTTGTAGGCCTCCTTGCTCGCACACGCTTTTTCAGTTCTGCCCACACATTTTCTATGGGATTGAGGTCAGGGCTTTGTGATGGTCACTCCAATAACTTGACTTTGTTGTCCTTAAGCCATTTTGACACAACTTTGGAAGTATGCTTGGGGTCATTGTCCATTTGAAAGACCCATTTGCGACCAAGCTTTAACTTCCTGACTGATGTCTTGAGATGGTGCTTCAATATATCCACATAATTATCCTGCCTCATGATGCCATCTATTTTGTGAAGTGAAACAGTCCCTCCTGCAGCAAAGCACCCCCACAACAGGATACTGCCACCCCCGTGCTTCACGATTGGGATGTGTTCTTCGGCTTGCAAGCCTCCCCCTTTTTCCTCCAAACATAACGATTGTCATTATGGCCAAACAGTTCTATTTTTGTTTCATCAGACCAGAGGACATTTCTCCAAAAAGTACGATCTTTGTCCCCATGTGCAGTTGCAAACCGTAGTCTGGCTTTTTTATGGTGGTTTTGGAGCAGTGGCTACTTCCTTGCTGAGCGGCCTTTCAGGTTATGTCGATATAGGACTCGTTTTACTGTGGATATATATACTTTTGTACCTGTTTCCTCCAGCATCTTCACAAGGTCCTTTGCTGTTGTTCTGGGATTGATTTGCACTTTTTTGCACCAAAGTACGTTCATCTCTAGGAGACAAAACGCGTCTCCTTCCTGAGTGGTATGACGGCTGCGTGGTCCCATGGTGTTTATACTTGCGTACTATTGTTTGCACAGATGAACGTGGTCCCTTCAGGCGTTTGGAAATTGCTCCCAAGGATGAACCAGACTTGTGGAGGTCTACAATAATTTTCTGAGGACTTGGCTGATTTCTTTTGATTTTCCTATGATGTCAAGCAAAGAGGCACTGAGTTTGAAGGTAGGCCTTGAAATACATCCACAGGTACACCTCCGATTGACTCAAATGATGTCAATTAGCCTATCAGAAGCTTCTAAAGCCATAACATAATTTTTTGGAATTTTCCAAGCTGTTTAAAGGCACAGTCAACTTAGTGTATGTAAACTTCTGACCCACTAGAATTGTGATACAGTGAATTATAAGTGAAATAATCGGTCTGTAAACAATTGTTGGAAAAATTACTTGTGTCATGCACAAAGTAGATGTCCTAACCAACTTGCCAAAACTATAGTTTGTTAAAAAGAAATTTGTGGAGTGGTTGAAAAACGAGTTTTAATGACTCCAACCTAAGTGTATGTAAACTTCCGACTTCAACTGTAGCTACTGACCCTGGAACTGTCCCTGTATATAGCTACTGACCCTGGAACTGTCCCTGTATATAGCTACTGACCCTGGAACTGTTTCTCGTGTGTGTTTTTGGTTTACGTTATAGTACTACTGATATTGATTACTGCATTGTTGGGAAGGAACTCGCAAGAAAGGCTTTTCACTGTACTTGTGCACGTGACAATAAAACTTGAAACTTGAATGTCAAAATAATATCTGTAATGTGTGTTTGCATGAGAGAAAAGGAAGCCTATAAATGGCCTAGTGACCAAATAAATGTGTAACAGCACTTGAGCAGCTTGCTTCTTTTGGCTGTACGGCCCACTGGCACACACAGCCCCAAAAAAGGATGTTCAGTCAAAAAGGGGGAGTGAACTGTTTAAATCGATTCTATCGTAGTCCATGTGGGTTTTAATGACATTATGAAGGGCAGCGCTGAACAGTTGAAACTGGATTTTAAAGAGCTGATTGACTCTCTGCTAGACACTAACAAAACAACCCTCATATCTGGTCTTGTGCCCTCTCTGAATCATGGCATTGAACGCTTTAGCAGGATTCTTTCTCTTCACAACTGGCTATGTGATTATTGCAGCTCAATGGGTGTAACTTTTGTTGACAATTTCAATACCTTTTGGAAACAAAACATGTTCTATAAGGAGGATGGGATCATTTGGGTTCCTGGATCCTTTCACAGCATTATAAGGCTGCGTTGAGACTGACTTATCAATGACCCAAGCCCAGCTCAGTTAATCCCTACCATTGTGTCGCTGAGTCATCATAATGCTTTAGCAAATGTACATTATAGCAGGGGCATTGGTAGACATAATGTAAGTAACCTAATTTATGTCCTTCTGAATGCCTCTGCTGATCCTACAGCTATTGTATGCAGCAATAATGTGTCTATGAACCAGATTTATAATGTTAGCACTGAGGTGGTGTGCCCTAGTAGGAAGTCCAATGTGTGCAGCTCACCCGCCACTAACATAAATAACATGAGAATATCTACTTATGCTAAGCTCCCAGTAAAGCAATGAAAACAAGCAAGCATCCCAGAAAAGTGCTCAAAATAACCCACGTTAGAAACAAGGTTCATGAAATTAATAACTTGCTAGTAACAGATGATTCATATTCTGACTATCTCTGAAACTCACTTAGACAATACCTTTGATGATACAGTGGTAGCAATACACGGTTAGAACATTTACAGAAAAGACAGAAATGCCAGTGGTGGAGGTGTTGCTGTTAATATTCAGTACCACATTCCTGTAAAGATTAGAGAGGATCTCATGTGAAATACAGTTGAAGTAATATGGCTACAGGTTCATCTGCCTCACCTAAAGCCCATTCTGGTGGGAAGCTGCTATAGACCACCAAGTGCTGACAGTCAGTATCTGGATAACATGTGTGAAATGCTTAATAAGGTATGAGAGAGATATTTTCTATATAGGGAAGGCTATTCAACAAGCACAGCACTTACACAAAGAACTGATGAATGGCTGAGAGAAATTGATGATAAAAAGATTGTGGGGCTGTTTTAACATTATCGATCATTATCTGCTGCTGGAGAAATATGTGTCATGGCTTTACACCCCCTGCTATATTGTGGATAAAGAGTTACCTAACAGAACACAGAGTGTGTTCTTTAATGGAAGCCTCTCAAACATAATCCAGGTAGAATCAGGAATTCCCCAGGGCAGCTGTCTAGGCCCCTTACTTTTTTCAATCTTTACTAACAACGTGCCACTGGCTTTGAGTAAAGCCAGTGTGTCTATGTATGCGGATGACTCAACACTATACACGTCAGCTACTACAGCGACTGAAATGACTGCAACACCTAACAAAAAGCTGCAGTTAGTTTTAGAATGGGTGGCAAGGAATAAGTTAGTCCTAAATATTTAAAAAACAAAAGCATTGTATTTGGGACAAATCATTCACTAAACCCTAAACCTCAACTAAATCGTGTAATAAATCATGTGGAAATTGAGCAAGTTGAGGTGACTAAACTGCTTGGAGTAACCCTGTCATGGTCAAAACATTGATACAACAGGTGCTAAGATGGAGAGAAATCTGTCCATAATAAAGTGCTGCTCTACGTTCTTAACAACACTATCAACAAGGCAGGTCCTACAGGCCCTAGTTGTCACACCTGGACTACTGTTCAGTCGTGGGGTCAGATGCCACAAAGAGGCACTTAGGAAACTTGCAATTGGCTCAGAACAGGGCAGCACGGCTGGCCCTTTGATGTACACAGAGAGCTAACATTAATACGTCATGTCAATCTCTCCTGGCTCAAGTGGAGGAGAGATTGACTTCATCCATGCTTATATTTGTGAGAGGTATTGACATGTTGAAAGCACCTGTTTAACCTGTCTGTTTAAACAACTAGCACACAGCTCTGACACCCCATGCATACCCTACAAGACATACCACCAGAGGTCTCTTCACAGTCCCCAAGTCCAGAACAGACTATGGGAGGTGCACAGTACTACATAGAGCCATGTCTACATGGAACTCTATTCCACATCAAGTAATTGATAGAAGCAGTAGAATCAGATAAAAATACACATTATGGAACAGCGGGACTGTGAAGCAACAAACATAGGCACACATGATAACATACGCACTATACACACACATGCATTATGTGGTAGTTGAGTATGGGCCTGAGGGCACACACTTAGTGTGTTGAAGATATGTGGTAGTGGAGTATGGGCCTGAGGGCACACACTTAGTGTGTTGTAGATATGTGGTAGTTGAGTATGGGCCTGAGGGCACACACTTAGTGTGTTGAAGATATGTGGTAGTGGAGTATGGGCCTGAGGGCACACACTTAGTGTGTTGTAGATATGTGGTAGTGGAGTATGGGCCTGAGGGCACACACTTAGTGTGTTGTAGATATGTGGTAGTGGAGTAGGGGCCTGAGGGCACACACTTAGTGTGTTGTGAATTCTGTTAGGAATGTATTAATGTTTTTGAAATTGTATAACTGCCTTAATGACATTATGAAGGGAAGAGTAGCTGCTGCCTTGGCTGCTACTAATGGGGATCCATAATAAATAGCTGCTTCGCTGTTAAAATACCTCTGGGCAGCTGTCCCTATTCCTGACATATCGATCACAGAACCCAGAAAATGATGATACATGCACCTATTTAAACTAACAAAGGAATGGCTTACTCTAATATCACTCTACTTCCTAGTGCTGCTGCTGCTTGGATGAGTAACATCTCTCTCATACACACACTACAGGCCAAATGCTTCAGTGGACACGCCGTTTAGAGAGAGAGCGAGCACCAAACTATTTTCCCTGCAGAGTTGTGCTGTGTCGCAAACGCTGACACACATACACGAAACAAACATGAATGTGTTGTACAGTACACACACACCTGAAAATGCAGACACACACATGCACGACACGCACAAACACACACACACTCATGCATGTATTCATGGTCCCAGCTGAGGACAGCGGCAGACTTTGATGTATAGCGTTCTGAGATGAGCATGATGATGAAAGCCACGGTCCGTGTGTCTTCTCTCTGACCGCCGTTACACCCCCCCACCACACACACACACCTCAACCCCCTGTAACACATACACACACACACCGAGCAGTAAATATACATGTGATTGGCCCAGTGCAATTATCAGGCAAAATGAGATCCGTAATTACAGGGCTAGGGAAATTAAAGCAGAGTTCTTGTTAGTGGAACGCTTTGCTGCTCAACAAGTAGAAGAGACAAAGAGATTAATGAAAGAGAGGGACAGCAGGAGCGATGTGTGGATTCATGGAATTGGGAGATTGTCTTGTTCTAGATTTGGTTTTAGAGAATCGAGGCCAAATGTCCTTGTCTGTCCTCCCAAACAGAGGTGAGTTATGTGTGTTGAGAGAGAGAGAGAGAGAGAGAATACATGAACAAAAGGCAGTCCAGTAAACTGGTTCAGTAACACACAATCATTTTCCAGCTAATTTCACCCTCTCACCTGAGCCCCAGACTCCCAGCAGTCCCATGGCAACGTGGCGCGGCGTGTGTGTGAGTTGCAGCACTCCTGCTCTCTCCCGAACACACCTCCAGCTACAGCAATATCAATGATCCACTTAAAAGAGCCCCGTGTGTGTGTTTGTGTGTGTGTGTGTGTGTGTGTGTGTGTGTGTGTGTCTAAATCACATACAGACATTTTCAAATGAAGAGGGATCCAGATGATGATAACCGGGGACCTTTGATCTCATGCAAATTAATACAGAAATATTTAAACCATAACTACTACTGTAGGCCTGGCTAGTCATAACTACTACTGTAGACCTGGCTAGTCATAACTACTACTGTAGACCTGGCTAGTCATAACTACTACTGTAGACCTGGCTAGTCATAACTACTACTGTAGACCTGGCTAGTCATAACTACTACTGTAGGCCTGGCTAGTCATAACTACTACTGTAGACCTGGCTAGTCATAACTACTACTGTAGACCTGGCTAGTCATAACTACTACTGTAGACCTGGCTAGTCATAACTACTACTGTAGACCTGGCTAGTCATAACTACTACTGTAGACCTGGCTAGTCATAACTACTACTGTAGGCCTGGCTAGTCATAACTACTACTGTAGACCTGGCTAGTCATAACTACTACTGTAGGCCTGGCTAGTCATAACTACTACTGTAGGCCTGGCTAGTCATAACTACTACTGTAGGCCTGTCTAGTCATAACTACTACTGTAGACCTGGCTAGTCATAACTACTACTGTAGACCTGGCTAGTCATAACTACCACTGTAGACCTGGCTAGTCATAACTACCACTGTAGAACTGGCTAGTCATAACTACCACTGTAGACCTGGCTAGTCATAACTACTACTGTAGACCTGGCTAGTCATAACTACTACTGTAGACCTGGCTAGTCATAACTACTACTGTAGACCTGGCTAGTCATAACTACTACTGTAGGTCTATCTACAGTATTTGGTTGGCACACTAGATTACCCTCTACTTCCTCCATATGCCTACTCATCCCTAGTTCTACTGGACCACATTTGCTCTTCATTTGAGAGACGGCAAAGACTCCTCCGTCGAGTCCAGGTCACATAGATCCAACCCAGCCCATACCATCCCAGCCTGGCCCAGTCCAACCCAGCCCATACCATCATAGCCTGGCCCAGTCCAACCCAGCCCATACCATCCCAGCCTGGCCCAGTCCAACCCAGCCCATACCATCCCAGCCTGGCCCAGTCCAACCCAGCCCATACCATCCCAGCCTGGCCCAGTCCAAACCAGCCCATACCATCCCAGCCTGGCCCAGTCCAACCCAGCCCATACCATCCCAGCCTGGCCCAGTCCAACCCAGCCCAGCCCATACCAGCCTGGCCCAGTCCAACCCAGCCCCTACCATCCCAGCCTGGCCCAGTCCAACCCAGCCCATACCATCCCAGCCTGGCCCAGTCCAACCCAGCCCATACCATCCCAGCCTGGCCCAGTCCAACCCAGCCCATACCATCCCAGCCTGGCCCAGTCCAACCCAGCCCATACCATACCATCCCAGCCTGGCCCAGACCAACCCAGCCCATACCATACCATCCCAGCCTGGCCAGGTCCAACCCAGCCCATACCATCCCATTTCTAACCATTCCTAACCCACCCTCTCCCATTCTCAACCCATTCCCAGCCGGGTCTCTCCGCTCCTCACCTCATCTCCTCTCCTCTCCTTTCCTCATCACCTCTCCACTCCTCATCCCCTCACCTCCTCTCCAAGTCCTTGGTCTGCTAGAATGGAGGGTGGTGCTAGCCGCTAGCCCGAGAGCTCCCGCTACCTCTCTCTCGTTGCCAGGGGAGAGCGGCGAAGGGCGAGGGAGAAAATAGTTTGAGTGATGCCTTCGCCTTGGTGACTAATGAACAGTTCAGCTGGGTCAACCCATTACAACTGCAAGCGTTTAATTATTAATTACACCCAATCTATACTCTGTAAAGGACAAGCTTGGTATGTTTAATGTGTGGTTGGTGTGTGTAGGGTTGGGCTCTCTCCTGGCATTGTGTTATTAGCTCGTGTCAGTGAGGAGCTGAAGAGGAAAGGAGAGTGGAGACAGAGAAAGGTCCCTTGTTTTAGGGGGAGAAAAGGAGTGCTGCGTGCACATGCACACACTGAAGAAAAACTAAACTGAACAAAAATATAAACACAACATGTAAAGTGTTGGTCCCATGTTTCATGAGTTGAAATAAAATATCATAGACATTTTCCATATGCACAAAAAGCTTATTTCTCTTAATTTTGTGTACAAATGTGTTTATATCCCTGTTAGTGAGCATTTCTCCTTTGCCAAGATAATCCATCCACCTGACAGGTGTGGCATATCAAGAAGCATGATCATCACACAGGTGCACCTTCTGCTGGGGACAATAAAAGACCACTCTAAAATGTACAGTTTTGTCACATAACACAATGCCACAGATGTCTCAAGCATTGAGGGAGTGTACAATTAGCATGCTGACTGCAGGAATGTCCACCAGAGCTGTAGCCATAGAAGTTGTTAATTTCTCTACCATAAGCCTCCTTCAATGTCATTTTAGATCATTTGGCAGTACATCCAACAGGCCACACACACACACACACACACACACACACACACACACACACACACACACACACACACACACACACACACACACACACACACACACACACACACACACACACACACACACACACACACACACACACGTGTAACCACGCCAACCCAGGACCTCGACATCCAAACTGTCAGAAACAGGGAAGCTCATCTGCGTACTTCGTCAACCTCACCAGGGTCTTAACCTGACTGCAGTACCAGGTCGTAACCTATTTCACAAAATATCCTCGCTGTTAAAAATATATCATTCTAGAAAGGATTGATACACAGCACTACATGTAGACTGAGGGGTACACTGCCCTTGACCCTGGTGTGTGTGTGGGTGTGTGTGGGTAGGACAGGGAAGTGTGTCAAGGTTCTGGGAACATGTGTTGCTAAGAGTCAGAGGTCAAGGTTAATGCTACATATTGGATGGCCTGACACCCTCTGTGCTCTGTAGACTGGTCATGCTACATTACCCCTGCCCGGTGTGTGTGTGTGTGTGTGTGTGTGTGTGTGTGTGTGTGTGTGTGTGTGTGTGTGTGTGTGTATTAAAGCACTTGAGTGTGTCTCTATATTAACCTTATGTAGCCTGGCAACAAGGGCGTGGCCATATTTGTTGCGATCAACATTCCGCACATTGACAAACAAACCCAGGGAGGAGATGTGGTTAAATATGAATTACATTGTCAAACTATTAAATATAGAAACCAATTCAACAGGGCACCATTGAAAATGATACCCGTCTGAAATGGGGTTCCCTGTATAAATAAAGGTTCAATAAAAATTGCGTGTTTTCACATAGTATAAGCACTACGAAGCTAAAGTTAGCCTGTTAGCATTCCTATAGACTTAACATGGTGGGTTAGCTAGTTAGGTATGTGTAGGGTCCTGCCTTTTGGTCCAGTTCTGGAGGCCCTCTGCTTTAACTGCTACTTCCAGCATTATCCACTAGTGTTGCTGCAGGTAGAAAATCCTAGGAAATGTCTCCAATCCAATCAATTATGTCTGTTTTGGCACGCGTGTGTTTTGGGGAATACCATTTGTAGTGATTCAACACCGCTCTTTGCTTCATGCTGATGTTCTCTAACGGGGTCATCGGAAGTTGTGCAACGGGTCAATTAGGGGCAGTTAAATGGCAGGAAATGAAACCAAGCATGGACGTATAAAGAAAATAACAGAGAATTCAAGATCAGAGTATTGACTGAAATAAAAGTGTCAAAACCCCGCTGGGATGCTCGTTGCAAATGTCAACAAATATATTCTGCAAAACCTGCTACCTTAGAATACAAAAGAAAATGCACAATAGACCGCCATCTGAAACGAAGCAACAAAAAGCTTGTCAAATAGATCTGGCTGAAGAACTAACAGCTGTTTGGGCTGATAGAATGTAGTAAGTTTCCTCCCAGTATCTTCTATCCCTGGCCTGTGTGTGAGAAACTAGAAATACAACTCAAACTAAATAAAAACATCAATTCAGGTCTGAAAACTAACTGAAACTAAACTTCAACAAAAATAAATTCATCATAAAACGAATAGAAATAAAAACACAAAACTATAATAACCTTTGAGTAGAACGACTTGAGGCAGCAGTGTGTGTGTCTATCAATGTGTGTGTGTCTATCAATGTGTGTGTGTCTATCAATGTGTGTATGTATGTGTGTATGTCTATCAATGTGTGTGTGTCTATCAATGTGTGTGTGTCTATCAATGTGTGTATGTATGTGTGTATGTCTATCAATGTGTGTGTGTGTGTGTGTGTGTATGTCTATCAATGTGTGTGTGTGTGTGTGTGTGTGTGTGTGTATGTCTATCAATGTGTGTGTGTGTGTGTGTGTGTGTGTGTGTATGTCTATCAATGTATGTGTGTATGTCTATCAATGTGTGTGTGTATGTGTGTATGTCTATCAATGTGTGTGTGTGTGTGTATGTCTATCAATGTGTGTGTGTATGTGTGTATGTCTATCAATGTGTGTGTGTATGTGTGTATGTCTATCAGTGTGTGTGTGTGTGTGTGTGTGTGTGTGTGTGTGTGTGTGTGTGTATGTCTATCAATGTGTGTATGTATGTGTGTATGTCTATCAATGTGTGTGTGTGTGTGTGTATGTCTATCAAGTGTGTGTGTGTGTGTGTGTGTGTGTGTGTGTGTGTGTGTGTGTGTGTGTGTGTGTGTGTGTGTGTGTGTGTGTGTGTCTATCAATGTGTGTGTGTATGTGTGTATGTCTATCAATGTGTGTGTGTATGTGTGTATGTCTATCAATGTGTGTGTGTGTGTGTGTGTGTGTATGTCTATCAATGTGTGTGTGTGTGTGTGTATGTCTATCAATGTGTGTGTGTGTGTGTGTATGTCTATCAATGTGTGTGTGTGTGTGTGTGTGTGTGTGTGTGTGTATGTCTATCAATGTGTGTGTGTGTGTGTGTGTATGTCTATCAATGTGTGTGTATGTGTGTATGTCTATCAATGTGTGTGTATGTCTATCAATGTGTGTGTGTGTGTGTGTGTGTGTCTATGTGTGTGTATGTCTATCAGTGTGTGTGTGTGTATGTGTGTATGTCTATCAATGTGTGTGTATGTGTGTGTATGTCTATCAGTGTGTGTGTGTGTATGTGTGCATGTCTATCAATGTGTGTGTATGTGTGTGTATGTCTATCAGTGTGTGTGTGTGTGTGTATGTCTATCAATGTGTGTGTATGTGTGTGTATGTCTATCAATGTGTGTGTATGTGTGTGTATGTCTATCAGTGTGTGTGTGTATGTGTGTATGTCTATCAATGTGTGTGTATGTGTGTGTATGTCTATCAGTGTGTGTGTGTGTGTGTATGTCTATCAATGTGTGTGTATGTCTATCAATGTGTGTGTATGTGTGTGTATGTCTATCAGTGTGTGTGTGTATGTGTGTATGTCTATCAATGTGTGTGTATGTGTGTGTATGTCTATCAGTGTGTGTGTGTGTATGTGTGTATGTCTATCAATGTGTGTGTATGTGTGTGTATGTCTATCAGTGTGTGTGTGTGTGTGTGTATGTCTATCAATGTGTGTGTATGTGTGTGTATGTCTATCAATGTGTGTGTATGTGTGTGTATGTCTATCAGTGTGTGTGTGTATGTGTGTATGTCTATCAATGTGTGTGTATGTGTGTGTATGTCTATCAGTGTGTGTGTGTATGTGTGTATGTCTATCAGTGTGTGTGTGTGTATGTCTATCTGTGTGTGTGTGTATGTCTATCAATGTGTGTGTGTGTGTGTGTATGTCTATCAATGTGTGTGTGTGTGTGTGTGTGTATGTCTATCAGTGTGTGTGTGTATGTCTATCAATGTGGGTGTATGTGTGTGTGTATGTCTATCAGTGTGTGTGTGTATGTGTGTATGTCTATCAGTGTGTGTGTGTATGTCTATCAATGTGTGTGTGTGTGTGTATGTCTATCAATGTGTGTGTGTGTGTGTGTATGTCTATCAATGTGTGTGTGTGTCTGTGTATGTCTATCAGTGTGTGTGTGTGTGTATGTCTAT
Source organism: Salmo salar (assembly GCF_965601325.2). Taxonomy (NCBI): domain Eukaryota; kingdom Metazoa; phylum Chordata; class Actinopteri; order Salmoniformes; family Salmonidae; genus Salmo; species Salmo salar. The sequence continues at coordinate 43,804,440 of NC_138316.1, forward strand.
CAGTGTGTGTGTGTATGTCTATCAATGTGTGTGTGTGTGTGTGTGTATGTCTATCAATGTGTGTGTGTATGTCTATCAATGTGTGTATGTCTATCAATGTGTGTATGTATGTGTGTATGTCTATCAATGTGTGTGTGTGTGTATGTCTATCAATGTGTGTGTGTATGTCTATCAATGTGTGTGTGTGTGTGTGTGTGTGTGTGTGTGTGTGTGTGTGTATGTCTATCAATGTGTGTGTGTGTGTGTGTGTGTATGTCTATCAATGTGTGGGTGTATGTGTGTATGTCTATCAATGTGTGTGTGTGTGTGTGTGTGTATGTCTATCAATGTGTGTGTGTATGTGTGTATGTCTATCAATGTGTGTGTGTATGTGTGTATGTCTATCAATGTGTGTGTGTGTGTGTGTGTATGTCTATCAATGTGTGTGTGTGTGTGTATGTCTATCAATGTGTGTGTGTGTGTGTATGTCTATCAATGTGTGTGTGTGTGTGTGTGTGTATGTCTATCAATGTATGTGTGTATGTCTATCAGTGTGTGTGTGTGTATGTGTGTATGTCTATCAATGTGTGTGTATGTGTGTGTATGTGTGTGTATGTCTATCAGTGTGTGTGTGTATGTGTGTATGTCTATCAATGTGTGTGTATGTGTGTGTATGTCTATCAGTGTGTGTGTGTGTATGTGTGTATGTCTATCAGTGTGTGTGTGTATGTCTATCAATGTGTGTGTGTGTGTGTATGTCTATCAATGTGTGTGTGTGTGTGTGTGTGTGTGTGTGTGTGTGTGTGTGTGTGTATGTCTATCTGTGTGTGTGTGTGTATGTCTATCAGTGTGTGTGTGTATGTCTATCAATGTGTGTGTGTGTGTGTGTGTGTGTGTGTGTGTGTATGTCTATCAATGTGTGTGTGTGTATGTCTATCAGTGTGTGTGTGTGTGTGTGTATGTCTATCAGTGTGTGTGTGTGTATGTCTATCAATGTGTGTGTGTGTGTGTGTATGTGTGTATGTCTATCAAAGTGTGTGTATGTGTGTGTATGTCTATCAATGTGTGTGTATGTGTGTGTATGTCTATCAGTGTGTGTGTGTGTGTGTATGTGTGTATGTATATCAATGTGTGTGTATGTCTATCAGTGTGTGTGTGTGTGTGTATGTCTATCAATGTGTGTGTATGTGTGTGTATGTCTATCAGTGTGTGTGTGTATGTGTGTATGTCTATCAATGTGTGTGTATGTGTGTGTATGTCTATCAGTGTGTGTGTGTATGTGTGTATGTCTATCAGTGTGTGTGTGTATGTGTGTATGTCTATCAGTGTGTGTGTGTGTGTATGTCTATCAATGTGTGTGTGTGTGTGTGTGTGTGTATGTGTATGTCTATCAATGTGTGTGTGTGTGTGTGTGTATTTCTATCAGTGTGTGTGTGTATGTCTTTCAATGTGTGTGTATGTGTGTGTATGTCTATCAGTGTGTGTGTGTATGTGTATGTGTGTATGTCTATCAGTGTGTGTGTATGTCTATCAATGTGTGTGTGTGTGTGTATGTCTATCAATGTGTGTGTGTGTGTGTGTGTGTGTGTGTGTGTGTGTGTGTGTGTGTGTATGTCTATCTGTGTGTGTGTGTGTGTGTGTGTATGTCTATCAGTGTGTGTGTGTATGTCTATCAATGTGTGTGTGTGTGTGTGTGTGTGTGTATGTCTATCAATGTGTGTGTGTGTGTGTGTATGTCTATCAGTGTGTGTGTGTGTGTGTGTATGTCTATCAGTGTGTGTGTGTGTATGTCTATCAATGTGTGTGTGTGTGTGTGTGTGTGTGTATGTCTATCAGTGTGTGTGTGTGTGTGTGTGTGTGTGTGTGTGTGTGTGTGTGTATGTCTATCAGTGTGTGTGTGTGTGTGTGTATATATGTCTATCAATGTGTGTGTGTATGTCTATCAGTGTGTGTGTGTGTGTGTGTGTGTGTGTGTGTGTGTATGTCTATCAGTGTGTGTGTGTGTGTGTGTGTGTGTGTGTGTGTGTGTGTGTGTGTGTATGTCTATCAGTGTGTGTGTGTGTGTGTATGTCTATCAATGTGTGTGTGTGTGTGTGTGTGTGTGTGTGTGTGTGTGTGTGTGTGTGTGTGTGTGTGTATGTCTATCAGTGTGTGTGTGTGTGTGTGTGTGTGTGTGTGTGTGTGTGTGTGTGTGTGTGTGTGTGTATGTCTATCAATGTGTGTGTGTATGTGTGTATGTCTATCAATGTGTGTGTGTGTGTGTGTATGTCTATCAATGTGTGTATGTATGTGTGTATGTCTATCAATGTGTGTGTGTGTGTATGTCTATCAATGTGTGTATGTATGTGTGTATGTCTATCAATGTGTGTGTGTATGTGTGTATGTCTATCAATGTGTGTGTGTGTGTGTGTGTGTGTGTGTGTGTGTGTGTATGTCTATCAATGTGTGTATGTATGTGTGTATGTCTATCAATGTGTGTGTGTGTGTATGTCTATCAATGTGTGTATGTATGTGTGTATGTCTATCAATGTGTGTGTGTGTGTGTGTGTGTATGTCTATCAATGTGTGTGTGTGTGTGTGTGTGTGTGTGTGTGTGTGTGTGTGTGTGTGTCTATCAATGTGTGTGTGTATGTGTGTATGTCTATCAATGTGTGTGTGTATGTGTGTATGTCTATCAATGTGTGTGTGTGTGTGTATGTCTATCAATGTGTGTGTGTGTGTGTATGTGTGTGTGTGTGTGTGTGTGTGTGTGTGTGTGTGTGTGTGTGTGTGTATGTCTATCTGTGTGTGTGTGTGTGTGTGTGTATGTCTATCAGTGTGTGTGTGTATGTCTATCAATGTGTGTGTGTGTGTGTGTGTGTGTATGTCTATCAATGTGTGTGTGTGTGTGTGTATGTCTATCAGTGTGTGTGTGTGTGTGTGTGTGTGTATGTCTATCAGTGTGTGTGTGTGTATGTCTATCAATGTGTGTGTGTGTGTGTGTGTGTATGTCTATCAATGTGTGTGTGTGTGTGTGTGTGTGTATGTCTATCAGTGTGTGTGTGTATGTATATCAGTGTGTGTGTGTGTGTGTGTGTGTGTATGTCTATCAGTGTGTGTGTGTGTGTGTGTGTGTGTGTGTGTGTGTGTGTGTATGTCTATCAGTGTGTGTGTGTGTGTGTGTATATATGTCTATCAATGTGTGTGTGTATGTCTATCAGTGTGTGTGTGTGTGTGTGTGTGTGTGTGTGTGTATGTCTATCAGTGTGTGTGTGTGTGTGTGTGTGTGTGTGTATGTCTATCAATGTGTGTGTGTGTGTGTGTGTGTGTGTGTGTATGTCTATCTGTGTGTGTGTGTGTGTGTGTGTGTGTGTGTGTGTGTGTGTGTATGTCTATCAATGTGTGTGTGTATGTGTGTATGTCTATCAATGTGTGTGTGTGTGTGTGTGTGTGTGTGTATGTCTATCAATGTGTGTATGTATGTGTGTATGTCTATCAATGTGTGTGTGTGTGTATGTCTATCAATGTGTGTATGTATGTGTGTATGTCTATCAATGTGTGTATGTATGTGTGTATGTCTATCAATGTGTGTGTGTATGTGTGTATGTCAATCAATGTGTGTGTGTGTGTGTGTGTGTGTGTGTGTGTGTGTGTGTGTGTGTGTGTGTATGTCTATCAATGTGTGTATGTATGTGTGTATGTCTATCAATGTGTGTGTGTGTGTATGTCTATCAATGTGTGTATGTATGTGTGTATGTCTATCAATGTGTGTGTGTGTGTGTGTGTATGTCTATCAATGTGTGTGTGTGTGTGTGTGTGTGTGTGTGTGTGTGTGTGTGTGTGTGTGTGTGTGTGTGTGTCTATCAATGTGTGTGTGTATGTGTGTATGTCTATCAATGTGTGTGTGTATGTGTGTATGTCTATCAATGTGTGTGTGTGTGTGTATGTGTATGTCTATCAATGTGTGTGTGTGTGTGTGTGTGTGTGTGTATGTCTATCAATGTGTGTGTGTGTGTGTGTGTGTGTGTGTGTGTATGTCTATCAATGTGTGTGTATGTCTATCAGTGTGTGTGTGTATGTGTGTATGTCTATCAATGTGTGTGTATGTGTGTGTATGTCTATCAATGTGTGTGTATGTGTGTGTATGTCTATCAGTGTGAGTGTGTGTATGTGTGTATGTCTATCAATGTGTGTGTATGTGTGTGTATGTCTATCAGTGTGTGTGTGTGTGTGTGTGTATGTCTATCAATGTGTGTATGTGTGTGTATGTCTATCAATGTGTGTGTATGTGTGTGTATGTCTATCAGTGTGTGTGCATGTGTGTATGTCTATCAATGTGTGTGTATGTGTGTGTATGTCTATCAGTGTGTGTGTGTATGTGTGTATGTCTATCAGTGTGTGTGTATGTGTGTATGTCTATCTGTGTGTGTGTGTATGTCTATCAATGTGTGTGTGTGTGTGTGTATGTCTATCAATGTGTGTGTGTGTGTATGTCTATCAATGTGTGTGTGTGTGTGTGTGTGTGTGTGTATGTCTATCAATGTGTGTGTGTGTGTATGTCTATCAGTGTGTGTGTGTATGTCTATCAATGTGGGTGTATGTGTGTGTGTATGTCTATCAGTGTGTGTGTGTATGTGTGTATGTCTATCAATGTGTGTGTGTGTCTGTGTATGTCTATCAGTTTGTGTGTGTGTGTATGTCTATCAGTGTGTGTGTGTATGTCTATCAATGTGTGTGTGTGTGTGTGTGTATGTCTATCAATGTATGTGTGTATGTCTATCAATGTGTGTGTGTGTGTGTGTGTATGTCTATCAATGTGTGTGTGTATGTCTATCAATGTGTGTATGTCTATCAATGTGTGTATGTATGTGTGTATGTCTATCAATGTGTGTGTGTGTGTGTGTGTGTGTGTATGTCTATCAATGTGTGTGTGTATGTGTGTACGTCTATCAATGTGTGTGTGTGTGTGTGTGTGTGTGTGTGTGTGTGTATGTCTATCAATGTGTGTGTGTGTGTGTATGTCTATCAATGTGTGTGTATGTGTGTGTATGTCTATCAATGTGTGTGTGTATGTGTGTATGTCTATCAATGTGTGTATGTCTATCAATGTGTGTGTGTATGTCTATCAATGTGTGTGTGTGTGTGTGTGTATGTCCGTCAATGTGTGTGTGTATGTGTGTATGTCTATCAATGTGTGTGTGTATGTGTGTATGTCTATCAATGTGTGTGTGTATGTGTGTATGTCTATCAATGTGTGTGTGTGTGTGTGTGTGTGTATGTCTATCAATGTGTGTGTGTGTGTGTATGTCTATCAATGTGTGTGTGTGTGTGTGTGTGTGTGTGTGTATGTCTATCAATGTGTGTGTATGTGTGTGTATATGTGTGTGTATGTCTATCAGTGTGTGTGTGTATGTGTGTATGTCTATCAATGTGTGTGTATGTGTGTGTATGTCTATCAATGTGTGTGTATGTGTGTGTATGTCTATCAGTGTGTGTGTGTGTATGTGTGTATGTCTATCAATGTGTGTGTATGTCTATCAGTGTGTGTGTGTGTGTGTGTGTGTATGTCTATCAATGTGTGTGTATGTGTGTGTATGTCTATCAATGTGTGTGTGTATGTGTGTATGTCTATCAGTGTGTGTGTGTGTATGTGTGTATGTCTATCAATGTGTGTGTATGTGTGTGTATGTCTATCAGTGTGTGTGTGTATGTGTGTATGTCTATCAGTGTGTGTGTGTATGTGTGTATGTCTATCAGTGTGTGTGTGTATGTCTAACAATGTGTGTGTGTGTATGTCTATCAATGTGTGTGTGTGTGTGTGTGTGTGTGTATGTCTATCTGTGTGTGTGTGTGTGTGTGTATGTCTATCAGTGTGTGTGTGTATGTCTATCAATGTGTGTGTGTGTGTGTGTGTGTATGTCTATCAATGTGTGTGTGTGTGTGTGTATGTCTATCAGTGTGTGTGTGTGTGTGTGTATGTCTATCAGTGTGTGTGTGTGTATGTCTATCAATGTGTGTGTGTGTATGTCTATCAATGTGTGTGTGTGTGTATGTCTATCAATGTGTGTGTGTGTGTGTGTGTGTGTGTCTATCAGTGTGTGTGTGTATGTATATCAGTGTGTGTGTGTGTGTGTGTATGTCTATCAGTGTGTGTGTGTGTGTGTGTGTATGTCTATCAGTGTGTGTGTGTGTGTATATATGTCTATCAATGTGTGTGTGTATGTCTTTCAATGTGTGTGTGTGTGTGTGTGTGTGTGTATGTCTATCAGTGTGTGTGTGTGTGTGTGTGTGTGTGTGTGTGTGTGTGTGTATGTCTATCAGTGTGTGTGTGTGTGTGTGTGTGTGTGTGTGTGTGTGTGTGTATGTCTATCAGTGTGTGTGTGTGTGTATGTCTATCAATGTGTGTGTGTGTGTGTGTGTGTGTGTGTGTGTGTATGTCTATCAGTGTGTGTGTGTGTGTGTGTGTGTACGTCTATCAGTGTGTGTGTGTGTGTGTGTGTGTATGTCTATCAGTGTGTGTGTGTGTGTGTATGTCTATCAATGTGTGTGTGTGTGTGTGTATGTCTATCAGTGTGTGTGTGTGTGTGTGTGTGTGTGTGTGTGTGTGTCTATCAATGTGTGTGTGTATGTCTATCAATGTGTGTGTGTGTGTGTATGTCTATCAATGTGTGTGTGTGTGTGTATGTCTATCAATGTGTGTGTGTGTGTGTGTGTGTGTGTATGTCTATCAATGTGTGTGTGTGTGTGTGTGTGTGTGTATGTCTATCAATGTGTGTGTATGTCTATCAGTGTGTGTGTGTATGTGTGTATGTCTATCAATGTGTGTGTATGTGTGTGTATGTCTATCAATGTGTGTGTATGTGTGTGTATGTCTATCAGTGTGAGTGTGTGTATGTGTGTATGTCTATCAATGTGTGTGTATGTGTGTGTATGTCTATCAGTGTTTGTGTGTGTGTGTGTGTATGTCTATCAATGTGTGTATGTGTGTGTATGTATATCAATGTGTGTGTATGTCTATCAGTGTGTGTGCATGTGTGTATGTCTATCAATGTGTGTGTATGTGTGTGTATGTCTATCAGTGTGTGTGTGTATGTGTGTATGTCTATCAGTGTGTGTGTATGTGTGTATGTCTATCTGTGTGTGTGTGTATGTCTATCAATGTGTGTGTGTGTGTGTGTGTATGTCTATCAATGTGTGTGTGTGTGTGTGTGTGTGTGTGTATGTCTATCAATGTGTGTGTGTGTGTATGTCTATCAGTGTGTGTGTGTATGTCTATCAATGTGGGTGTATGTGTGTGTGTATGTCTATCAGTGTGTGTGTGTATGTGTGTATGTCTATCAGTGTGTGTGTGTATGTCTATCAATGTGTGTGTGTGTGTGTGTATGTCTATCAATGTGTGTGTGTGTATGTCTATCAATGTGTGTGTGTGTCTGTGTATGTCTATCAGTTTGTGTGTGTGTGTATGTCTATCAGTGTGTGTGTGTATGTCTATCAATGTGTGTGTGTGTGTGTGTGTATGTCTATCAATGTATGTGTGTATGTCTATCAATGTGTGTGTGTGTGTGTGTGTATGTCTATCAATGTGTGTGTGTATGTCTATCAATGTGTGTATGTCTATCAATGTGTGTATGTATGTGTGTATGTCTATCAATGTGTGTGTGTGTGTGTGTGTGTATGTCTATCAATGTGTGTGTGTATGTGTGTACGTCTATCAATGTGTGTGTGTGTGTGTGTGTGTGTGTGTGTGTATGTCTATCAATGTGTGTGTGTGTGTGTATGTCTATCAATGTGTGTGTATGTGTGTGTATGTCTATCAATGTGTGTGTGTATGTGTGTATGTCTATCAATGTGTGTATGTCTATCAATGTGTGTGTGTATGTCTATCAATGTGTGTGTGTGTGTGTGTGTATGTCCGTCAATGTGTGTGTGTATATGTGTATGTCTATCAATGTGTGTGTGTATGTGTGTATGTCTATCAATGTGTGTGTGTATGTGTGTATGTCTATCAATGTGTGTGTGTGTGTGTGTGTGTATGTCTATCAATGTGTGTGTGTGTGTGTATGTCTATCAATGTGTGTGTGTGTGTGTGTGTGTGTGTGTGTGTATGTCTATCAATGTGTGTGTATGTGTGTGTATATGTGTGTGTATGTCTATCAGTGTGTGTGTGTATGTGTGTATGTCTATCAATGTGTGTGTATGTGTGTGTATGTCTATCAATGTGTGTGTATGTGTGTGTATGTCTATCAGTGTGTGTGTGTGTATGTGTGTATGTCTATCAATGTGTGTGTATGTCTATCAGTGTGTGTGTGTGTGTGTGTGTATGTCTATCAATGTGTGTGTATGTGTGTGTATGTCTATCAATGTGTGTGTGTGTATGTGTGTATGTCTATCAGTGTGTGTGTGTGTATGTGTGTATGTCTATCAATGTGTGTGTATGTGTGTGTATGTCTATCAGTGTGTGTGTGTATGTGTGTATGTCTATCAGTGTGTGTGTGTATGTGTGTATGTCTATCAGTGTGTGTGTGTATGTCTAACAATGTGTGTGTGTGTGTGTGTGTGTGTGTGTGTATGTCTATCAATGTGTGTGTGTGTGTGTGTGTGTGTGTATGTCTATCTGTGTGTGTGTGTGTGTGTGTATGTCTATCAGTGTGTGTGTGTATGTCTATCAATGTGTGTGTGTGTGTGTGTGTGTGTGTGTATGTCTATCAATGTGTGTGTGTGTGTGTGTATGTCTATCAGTGTGTGTGTGTGTGTGTGTATGTCTATCAGTGTGTGTGTGTGTATGTCTATCAATGTGTGTGTGTGTATGTCTATCAATGTGTGTGTGTGTGTATGTCTATCAATGTGTGTGTGTGTGTGTGTGTGTGTGTGTCTATCAGTTTGTGTGTGTATGTATATCAGTGTGTGTGTGTGTGTGTGTATGTCTATCAGTGTGTGTGTGTGTGTGTGTGTGTGTGTGTGTGTATGTCTATCAGTGTGTGTGTGTGTGTGTATATGTCTATCAATGTGTGTGTGTATGTCTTTCAATGTGTGTGTGTGTGTGTGTGTGTGTATGTCTATCAGTGTGTGTGTGTGTGTGTGTGTGTGTGTGTGTGTGTGTGTGTGTGTGTATGTCTATCAGTGTGTGTGTGTGTGTGTGTGTGTGTGTGTGTGTGTGTGTGTGTGTATGTCTATCAGTGTGTGTGTGTGTGTATGTCTATCAATGTGTGTGTGTGTGTGTGTGTGTGTGTGTGTGTATGTCTATCAGTGTGTGTGTGTGTGTGTGTGTGTACGTCTATCAGTGTGTGTGTGTGTGTGTGTGTGTATGTCTATCAGTGTGTGTGTGTGTGTATGTCTATCAATGTGTGTGTGTGTGTGTGTGTGTGTGTGTGTATGTCTATCAGTGTGTGTGTGTGTGTGTGTGTGTGTGTGTGTGTGTGTGTGTGTGTGTGTGTGTGTGTGTGTCTATCAATGTGTGTGTGTATGTCTATCAATGTGTGTGTGTGTGTGTATGTCTATCAATGTGTGTGTGTGTGTGTGTATGTCTATCAATGTGTGTGTGTGTGTGTGTATGTCTATCAGTGTGTGTGTGTGTGTGTGTGTGTGTGTGTGTGTGTGTGTGTGTGTGTGTGTGTGTGTGTGTGTGTGTGTATGTCTATCAATGTGTGTGTGTGTGTATGTCTATCAGTGTGTGTGTGTGTGTGTGTATGTCTATCAATGTGTGTGTGTGTGTGTATGTCTATCAATGTGTGTGTGTGTGTGTGTATGTCTATCAATGTGTGTGTGTGTATGTCTATCAGTGTGTGTGTGTATGTATATCAGTGTGTGTGTGTGTGTGTATGTCTATCAGTGTGTGTGTGTGTGTGTGTGTGTGTGTGTGTGTGTGTGTGTGTGTGTGTATGTCTATCAGTGTGTGTGTGTATATGTCTATCAATGTGTGTGTGTATGTCTTTCAATGTGTGTGTGTGTGTGTGTGTGTATGTCTATCAGTGTGTGTGTGTGTGTGTGTGTGTGTGTGTGTGTGTGTGTGTGTGTCTATCAGTGTGTGTGTGTGTGTGTGTGTGTGTATGTGTGTATGTCTATCAATGTGTGTGTGTATGTGTGTATGTCTATCAATGTGTGTGTGTATGTGTGTATGTCTATCAATGTGTGTGTGTGTGTGTGTGTGTATGTCTATCAATGTGTGTGTGTGTGTGTATGTCTATCAATGTGTGTGTGTGTGTGTGTGTGTGTGTGTGTGTATGTCTATCAATGTGTGTGTATGTGTGTGTATATGTGTGTGTATGTCTATCAGTGTGTGTGTGTATGTGTGTATGTCTATCAATGTGTGTGTATGTGTGTGTATGTCTATCAATGTGTGTGTATGTGTGTGTATGTCTATCAGTGTGTGTGTGTGTATGTGTGTATGTCTATCAATGTGTGTGTATGTCTATCAGTGTGTGTGTGTGTGTGTGTGTATGTCTATCAATGTGTGTGTATGTGTGTGTATGTCTATCAATGTGTGTGTGTATGTGTGTATGTCTATCAGTGTGTGTGTGTGTATGTGTGTATGTCTATCAATGTGTGTGTATGTGTGTGTATGTCTATCAGTGTGTGTGTGTATGTGTGTATGTCTATCAGTGTGTGTGTGTATGTGTGTATGTCTATCAGTGTGTGTGTGTATGTCTAACAATGTGTGTGTGTGTATGTCTATCAATGTGTGTGTGTGTGTGTGTGTGTGTGTATGTCTATCTGTGTGTGTGTGTGTGTGTGTATGTCTATCAGTGTGTGTGTGTATGTCTATCAATGTGTGTGTGTGTGTGTGTGTGTGTGTATGTCTATCAATGTGTGTGTGTGTGTGTGTATGTCTATCAGTGTGTGTGTGTGTGTGTGTATGTCTATCAGTGTGTGTGTGTGTATGTCTATCAATGTGTGTGTGTGTATGTCTATCAATGTGTGTGTGTGTGTATGTCTATCAATGTGTGTGTGTGTGTGTGTGTGTGTGTGTCTATCAGTGTGTGTGTGTATGTATATCAGTGTGTGTGTGTGTGTGTGTATGTCTATCAGTGTGTGTGTGTGTGTGTGTGTGTGTGTGTATGTCTATCAGTGTGTGTTTGTGTGTGTGTATATGTCTATCAATGTGTGTGTGTATGTCTTTCAATGTGTGTGTGTGTGTGTGTGTGTGTGTATGTCTATCAGTGTGTGTGTGTGTGTGTGTGTGTGTGTGTGTGTGTGTGTGTGTATGTCTATCAGTGTGTGTGTGTGTGTGTGTGTGTGTGTGTGTGTGTATGTCTATCAGTGTGTGTGTGTGTGTATGTCTATCAATGTGTGTGTGTGTGTGTGTGTGTGTGTGTGTGTATGTCTATCAGTGTGTGTGTGTGTGTGTGTGTGTACGTCTATCAGTGTGTGTGTGTGTGTGTGTGTGTATGTCTATCAGTGTGTGTGTGTGTGTATGTCTATCAATGTGTGTGTGTGTGTGTGTGTGTGTGTATGTCTATCAGTGTGTGTGTGTGTGTGTGTGTGTGTGTGTGTGTGTGTGTGTGTGTGTGTGTGTGTCTATCAATGTGTGTGTGTATGTCTATCAATGTGTGTGTGTGTGTGTATGTCTATCAATGTGTGTGTGTGTGTGTATGTCTATCAATGTGTGTGTGTGTGTGTGTGTGTGTATGTCTATCAATGTGTGTGTGTGTGTGTGTGTGTGTGTGTATGTCTATCAATGTGTGTGTATGTCTATCAGTGTGTGTGTGTATGTGTGTATGTCTATCAATGTGTGTGTATGTGTGTGTATGTCTATCAATGTGTGTGTATGTGTGTGTATGTCTATCAGTGTGAGTGTGTGTATGTGTGTATGTCTATCAATGTGTGTGTATGTGTGTGTATGTCTATCAGTGTGTGTGTGTGTGTGTGTGTATGTCTATCAATGTGTGTATGTGTGTGTATGTCTATCAATGTGTGTGTATGTGTGTGTATGTCTATCAGTGTGTGTGCATGTGTGTATGTCTATCAATGTGTGTGTATGTGTGTGTATGTCTATCAGTGTGTGTGTGTATGTGTGTATGTCTATCAGTGTGTGTGTATGTGTGTATGTCTATCTGTGTGTGTGTGTATGTCTATCAATGTGTGTGTGTGTGTGTGTGTATGTCTATCAATGTGTGTGTGTGTGTGTGTGTGTGTGTGTATGTCTATCAATGTGTGTGTGTGTGTATGTCTATCAGTGTGTGTGTGTATGTCTATCAATGTGGGTGTATGTGTGTGTGTATGTCTATCAGTGTGTGTGTGTATGTGTGTATGTCTATCAGTGTGTGTGTGTATGTCTATCAATGTGTGTGTGTGTGTGTATGTCTATCAATGTGTGTGTGTGTATGTCTATCAATGTGTGTGTGTGTCTGTGTATGTCTATCAGTTTGTGTGTGTGTGTATGTCTATCAGTGTGTGTGTGTATGTCTATCAATGTGTGTGTGTGTGTGTGTGTATGTCTATCAATGTATGTGTGTATGTCTATCAATGTGTGTGTGTGTGTGTGTGTATGTCTATCAATGTGTGTGTGTATGTCTATCAATGTGTGTATGTCTATCAATGTGTGTATGTATGTGTGTATGTCTATCAATGTGTGTGTGTGTGTGTGTGTGTATGTCTATCAATGTGTGTGTGTATGTGTGTACGTCTATCAATGTGTGTGTGTGTGTGTGTGTGTGTGTGTGTGTGTATGTCTATCAATGTGTGTGTGTGTGTGTATGTCTATCAATGTGTGTGTATGTGTGTGTATGTCTATCAATGTGTGTGTGTATGTGTGTATGTCTATCAATGTGTGTGTGTGTGTGTGTGTGTATGTCCGTCAATGTGTGTGTGTATGTGTGTATGTCTATCAATGTGTGTGTGTATGTGTGTATGTCTATCAATGTGTGTGTGTGTGTGTGTATGTCTATCAATGTGTGTGTGTGTGTGTATGTCTATCAATGTGTGTGTGTGTGTGTGTATGTCTATCAATGTGTGTGTGTGTGTGTGTGTGTGTGTGTGTGTGTGTATGTCTATCAATGTGTGTGTATGTGTGTGTATATGTGTGTGTATGTCTATCAGTGTGTGTGTGTATGTGTGTATGTCTATCAATGTGTGTGTATGTGTGTGTATGTCTATCAATGTGTGTGTATGTGTGTGTATGTCTATCAGTGTGTGTGTGTGTATGTGTGTATGTCTATCAATGTGTGTGTATGTCTATCAGTGTGTGTGTGTGTGTGTGTGTATGTCTATCAATGTGTGTGTATGTGTGTGTATGTCTATCAATGTGTGTGTGTATGTGTGTATGTCTATCAGTGTGTGTGTGTGTATGTGTGTATGTCTATCAATGTGTGTGTATGTGTGTGTATGTCTATCAGTGTGTGTGTGTATGTGTGTATGTCTATCAGTGTGTGTGTGTATGTGTGTATGTCTATCAGTGTGTGTGTGTATGTCTAACAATGTGTGTGTGTGTGTGTGTGTATGTCTATCAATGTGTGTGTGTGTGTGTGTGTGTGTGTATGTCTATCTGTGTGTGTGTGTGTGTGTGTATGTCTATCAGTGTGTGTGTGTATGTCTATCAATGTGTGTGTGTGTGTGTGTGTGTGTATGTCTATCAATGTGTGTGTGTGTGTGTGTATGTCTATCAGTGTGTGTGTGTGTGTGTGTATGTCTATCAGTGTGTGTGTGTGTATGTCTATCAATGTGTGTGTGTGTATGTCTATCAATGTGTGTGTGTGTGTATGTCTATCAATGTGTGTGTGTGTGTGTGTGTGTGTGTGTGTCTATCAGTGTGTGTGTGTATGTATATCAGTGTGTGTGTGTGTGTGTGTATGTCTATCAGTGTGTGTGTGTGTGTGTGTGTGTGTGTATGTCTATCAGTGTGTGTGTGTGTGTGTGTATATGTCTATCAATGTGTGTGTGTATGTCTTTCAATGTGTGTGTGTGTGTGTGTGTGTGTATGTCTATCAGTGTGTGTGTGTGTGTGTGTGTGTGTGTGTGTGTGTGTGTGTGTGTGTGTGTGTGTGTATGTCTATCAGTGTGTGTGTGTGTGTGTGTGTGTGTGTGTGTGTGTATGTCTATCAGTGTGTGTGTGTGTGTATGTCTATCAATGTGTGTGTGTGTGTGTGTGTGTGTGTGTGTGTGTATGTCTATCAGTGTGTGTGTGTGTACGTCTATCAGTGTGTGTGTGTGTGTGTGTGTGTATGTCTATCAGTGTGTGTGTGTGTGTATGTCTATCAATGTGTGTGTGTGTGTGTGTGTGTGTGTGTGTGTATGTCTATCAGTGTGTGTGTGTGTGTGTGTGTGTGTGTGTGTGTGTGTGTGTGTGTGTCTATCAATGTGTGTGTGTATGTCTATCAATGTGTGTGTGTGTGTGTATGTCTATCAATGTGTGTGTGTGTGTGTGTATGTCTATCAATGTGTGTGTGTGTGTGTGTGTGTGTATGTCTATCAGTGTGTGTGTGTGTGTGTGTGTGTGTGTGTGTGTGTGTGTGTGTGTGTGTGTGTATGTCTATCAATGTGTGTGTGTGTGTGTATGTCTATCAGTGTGTGTGTGTGTGTGTGTATGTCTATCAGTGTGTGTGTGTGTATGTCTATCAATGTGTGTGTGTGTGTGTATGTCTATCAATGTGTGTGTGTGTATGTCTATCAGTGTGTGTGTGTATGTATATCAGTGTGTGTGTGTGTGTGTATGTCTATCAGTGTGTGTGTGTGTGTGTGTGTGTGTGTGTGTGTGTGTGTGTGTGTGTGTGTGTGTGTATGTCTATCAGTGTGTGTGTGTATATGTCTATCAATGTGTGTGTGTATGTCTTTCAATGTGTGTGTGTGTGTGTGTGTGTATGTCTATCAGTGTGTGTGTGTGTGTGTGTGTGTGTGTGTGTGTGTGTGTGTGTGTGTCTATCAGTGTGTGTGTGTGTGTGTGTGTGTGTGTGTGTGTGTGTATGTCTATCAATGTGTGTGTGTGTGTGTGTGTGTGTGTGTGTATGTCTATCAATGTGTGTGTATGTCTATCAGTGTGTGTGTGTATGTGTGTATGTCTATCAATGTGTGTGTATGTGTGTGTATGTCTATCAATGTGTGTGTATGTGTGTGTATGTCTATCAGTGTGAGTGTGTGTATGTGTGTATGTCTATCAATGTGTGTGTATGTGTGTGTATGTCTATCAGTGTTTGTGTGTGTGTGTGTGTATGTCTATCAATGTGTGTATGTGTGTGTATGTATATCAATGTGTGTGTATGTCTATCAGTGTGTGTGCATGTGTGTATGTCTATCAATGTGTGTGTATGTGTGTGTATGTCTATCAGTGTGTGTGTGTATGTGTGTATGTCTATCAGTGTGTGTGTATGTGTGTATGTCTATCTGTGTGTGTGTGTATGTCTATCAATGTGTGTGTGTGTGTGTGTGTGTATGTCTATCAATGTGTGTGTGTGTGTGTGTGTGTGTGTGTATGTCTATCAATGTGTGTGTGTGTGTATGTCTATCAGTGTGTGTGTGTATGTCTATCAATGTGGGTGTATGTGTGTGTGTATGTCTATCAGTGTGTGTGTGTATGTGTGTATGTCTATCAGTGTGTGTGTGTATGTCTATCAATGTGTGTGTGTGTGTGTGTATGTCTATCAATGTGTGTGTGTGTATGTCTATCAATGTGTG